>NC_056741.1:1062820148-1062967515 GCF_019279795.1 Protopterus annectens | reverse complement strand
TAATAGCTTGTGTAAGGCAAAAAAAAACACATTGAAATTAAAAGATTTTCTAGTTCAGTTTGTAACATGGATTGGCAAAATAACATCTTGTGTAACAATATAAAAAAAGCACATTGTACACTGAATGAACCAACAATTTATTAAGCACTTTCTTCCTCATCTGAAACACGGACTTTATCAGAATTAGATAAAACAGAACACATTTAAAAATACATATGCAAACCACATGCCCAGAAAACCACCAGTATAAATTCTTGGCTCATTAAAAAGCTATTAATAAATTGTTGGTTCATTCAAAATCACTTAATAATTCATCCGTTCACTCAAAAGTGCTTAATAAAAACATTATTTTTACTATTGTTTTAATTTAGTAAGGAATAAACATACTCACTAGGAATGAACATATAACCAATAACAGAAAGATATGGAAGGTTGCAACTATTTGTGTGGAAATGCGTGCGTAGTCATGCACGCGGTCGATGGCGTGTACATGTATAAACTGCGTGCGTGTAGTTACTGTTTAAATGCAACAAAAAAAAAAAAAACGCCAGCGATTTCGAAGGGTGAAAAAACACATTCACTCGGCACCAGGCATTCACATCACATTCACAGGCATGCACATCAGACTTTGCAACGAGTGCAAAATCTCACACACACACACACACACACACACACACACACACACACACACACAGAAAACACATTTGGGCTCATAAATGGGAGTAGCGATTACCCAAACATGCTAAACACGGCACCAGTCATACACCCTCAATTGATGCATTCACACACACAATCGGACTTTAAGGTACAGCAAGTAAACTAGCTTTCACATACACACAACCCACTAAACAAGCACATTCACATACACACAACCCAGCAGCCATCCAACCTAGCGTTCAGCAACTTAAACACGCGGAGACCACAAATATAAAAAAAAAACAAAATTAAACATTCCTACTGCAGCTAAATTCACAAACACGCAGCCCGAACGCATCGACACATACACACAACACAGCAGCCATCCAACAGAGCTCTGCACCACCGTTCAACAACAACAAACACGTGGCGACCACAAAAAAAAATAAATAAACCATTCCAATGCATCTAAAATAAAAATCGCAGCACAACAGTAAGGAATTAAATTAAATACTGCAATAAACTCACCTTAGATCCAAGTAAGCAGAATGCAATAATACAGGTAATGCTGAAGTCCTTCGCTCAAATGTTCTCGACAGCCTTCACTTCCGAGAAAGGGAGTTCCACACAGCAGATGCGGAGATTTATTGGGTCAGTGGAGTGGGTTGGACAAGCAGGCTCTGACATCACCTTTTGGGAGGTACAAAGGCTACTTCTAAAGGCTGCTACACGAAAGTACCCGTAACTTGCACAGAAGTGTAGTAGATGTGACGTCAGATTTTAAGAGATAAGTACAGTGGTTTCAAAGGCGGGACATTTTGATTTTCAAACTTACACTGAAATACTACGGAAGGGGAGGATGGCTAGGAGATGAAACGCTGGAATAAATATTTTTGTAAAGCGGCAGTGGAGATTTATTTGCGCAGGATTAGTTAACAGGGGTGCAAGGAGACATCAGGTTGTGCACTAGTATTTGATATTCCGTTGTTCTCCTTTAAAAAAAATGCCAAGTTTGAGAGTCTGCAGCTCATGTGTCATTAACTGGTATGTGCTGAGTTTTACAAATGTTGTTCCTACTGATGAACTAAACATTCAGTGAAAGAAACTTGCAAAAGTGTCAACAAATTACTGAGATAGAAAAAAACCTTTTCACAAGGAACAGTTTTGCAAGTTTCAGTTCCTAGCCAAGTTACTCCTCCCATCTCCCCTCCTTCAGTGGGATATAGTCTCACATTTCCAGCTTTACTAGATTCAGCTATTTAGTCAACTTTGCATGACAAGAGACATAAAAAAAATCACAGCCTGGTGTGCCACTAAAACTGTTCCCTTATATGTCTCTCCACTTCTGAATAGCATTTCCCCAGGAATAAAAAAAAAAAAACACACACATCAGTCCAGAGTTTGGGCCAATCTATCCATTTCTTAATTTGCACAGTAAAACATTCAGTTTATAATGCATTCTGGCTGCTGCCATGGTTATCTTTACATAGTTATTCTCTTATAGCATAACCTGAACTTATGGTATTCAATGCCAAGCTTTACAACAGTTCTCAGTTTCTTAACAATGACCTCCCAAGCCTCTGATGTGACCCAGTACTTTGTCAATATACTGTAAATACATAGATTAATACAAATATTTGTGCACATATGACACGTACAATAATACACACATACCATCATTAAAACAAAATAAATGCAATATAAATCATGTCAATATAGTTATGCTTTCTAGTTTATGACCCTGTTTGTCCATGGAAACTTCTTTTTGAATTTATGTTCATGCAGTTGTATATTTGTTGTATATTATCTTGTTTAATTGTTTCTCAGTATTCTAACCACTGTGTATGCTGCATAGGTTCATAGGTTCATAGGTTTATACTAGGCTATCTGCCCTAAGGCATTTATAAGCCTATCCCAAAGTTTTGTGGCTTACGCCACCCCTTATATGAAAAAATACTGTGCCCATTAGTTTGTTGTGCCTCTGTCCAGCAGTGACACAGAAATGATTCCCGGGATAAACCTACGATCTCCCATCCACAGGTCAAGATTTCTCTTGAACAGAGCCAGCGAGGTGCTCTGCCTCAGATGGACCGGGATTTTATTCCACAGCATAGGGAGTCTCTGAGTGATAAATCTATCCCTCCAGCACATCCTATTTATATCCGTGCTAAGGTTTAAGTCGCTTGCTCTAGTGGTTTTGGTGGATTTGGATTTTTGAGGTGGAGCATGTCCATTAATTCCGGGTTGGACATGGCCTTGTATGTCAGGCACGTCACCTCTGAGCAGACGGTATGCAACTGAATAGAGCTGGAGTTTCTTCAATCTGGCAGCATATGACAGATTTTGGAGTCCCTTTATCCTTTTGGTGAGGAACTTTTGGGGTCTCTCCAATTGCTGCAGATGTCGGGTGAGATACATCCCGAATGGGGCATTGTACTCATCATTGGTCTGATAAGTGAAGAGTACAGGGGAACAATGACCTCACTAGATCTGGATGTGAATCCCTTCATGATCAGGTGGGCAATGTAGAAGGTCTTTCTAACCACTTTAGCAATGTGAGTGTCAAAAGAAAGGCCACTGTCAACCTGGGTCCCCAGGTCCCTGATAACCTCTTCTGTGCTTAGTGGATTGCCACCTATATGGTAGCTTGGGGTTACCTTGTTTTTCCCAAAGGGTATGACTATACATTTTTTGGCATTTAACTTCAGGCCATGGCTCTGGCATCAGCTATCTGTTTCCGTGAGTCCCTTCTGAAGGATATCCGTGTCAGATGCACTTTCCACTATGGCACCCAGTTTGCAGTCGTCTGCAAACTTTGCCAGCCAAAGTCCTCCCATGTTGGCCTGTACTTCTGAGAAGTAGATGCCGAACAATAGGGGGCCAAGGACTGAGCCCTGTGGGACACCACTTGTGACCGGCTTGGAGTCTGACATAGCGCCAGCAACTCTAACCCTGTGGGTTCTGTCCTTAAGCCAGTTTGCAACCCATCTTGTGACATATGGGTTTACATTTAAGCTAGTAAGTTTTTCTACAATACCCGAGTGGGGTATTGTGTCGAAAGCCTTTGCAAGGTCAAGGTAGGCTGTATGGACTGCCTTTTCCTCATCAATGGCCTTGGTGACTGTTTCGAAGAAGTCGACCAAGTTCAAAAGGCATGATCTGACCTTGACGAAGCCAAACTGGGTCGGGTCCAATGTCTGCAAGTCCCCTATATCTTTGTTTATGAGCTCCATTATGATCCTCTCCATAGCTTTGCAGACTAGACTTGTTAAGCTTATGGGGCAGTAATTACCAGGGTCCGTAGAGGCACCGCCTTTGTGGAGTGGGACCACAGTTGCCGTACGCCACTCCTTGGGCATGTATCCTGTGGTAAGGCTGAGATTAAACAGCTGCCTTATGTGCGGGTTTAATTCCTCATTTAGCTCGTGTAGCACACAGCCGGGGACACCATCCGGTCCCATTGATGCGGTGTTTTTAGCTTTAGAGAGAGCAGCTTTCACCTGCGCATTTGAGATGTCTGGGAGGCTACACTCCGCTGAGATAGTTATCTCTCCTTTAGGGGGAGGGGGGTGAAGTTTGCACTGAACCTGTCTGCCAGTATGTTGGCAATGTCTGTGGGTTCAGTGATTTTTGTATCATTTTGGACTAATTCTGAGCATATCTGGGAGTTTCCACCCAGGTTCCTAACATAGCTGAAAAAGGCCTTATGATTGTCCTTTGAATCCATGGCAATTTTTCTCTCAAAATTGGCCTTAGTTGATTTTATGAGTGCTCGTATTTTTTTACTAATAATGATCAGGGGTGACTTCCCTTTTATGGATTTTGTTCTATTATGTAATAGCTTTCTCCTCTTATTGTAAAGTTTGTTAATGGCTGGGGTCCACCAGACTGGATGTTTGCCCTTTGTGGAAAGAATCTTGGTTTTATTTGGGATTGCCTGATCCATGCAGTCCTGGAGGTGTTCATAGAAGGCATTTGTAAGGGCTTCCACAGCTTGGGTTGTGGTTTCCACTGGCTCAGGGGCCTTGAAGGATACCACACCAGTCTTGAGTAGTGTGAAGTTTGCTTTAGAGAAGTTCTTCACTGTGGTCTTTTTTGTTTGGGGTGGGGGGATGTGGATTTCCAGTGAGATTAGTTTATGATCAGATCTCACCAATGAGGGATATACTTCCGGTGTGGAGCATTTTGTCCCCATGTTTGTGATAATGAGATCTAGTATATTTTCTGCTCTCGTGGGAACAGTGACTAGCTGTTCCATGGCATTTGAATTTATGAACTCCAGGAACCATTGGGCTAGAAAGTTAGGGCTTGAGTAATGTTCCCAGTCTATATTCGGGTAGTTGAAGTCACCCAATATGATGGTGTTTGGAGATACATTTATACCCTCCAGTGTCTTCAGGAAGGCTGTGTGGGGTTCCTGAGTTTGAGAGGGTGGCCTGTAGCATGCAACAATTTGTAGAGCAGTTTTGCCTATGGTTAGTTGCACCTGGATGGTTTCCGAAGCTTCGTGCGTTGCCACCAACCTGGAGGTGTGGGTATCCTTTATGAATATGGATACACCCCCTCCTTTTGTGGTGTGGTCCGGGTTTTGGTGCCGGAACGCATGATATGAGGTAAAACCTAATAGTGCCGGGGTGCTCTCAGGAGCCTTGAACCAGGTTTCAGTTACAGCACAGACATCGATGTTCTCCATACTGAGAAGGGCCTCGAGTGCGTGCATTTTGAGATTTAGACTTCTGGCATTGAGCAGCATTACCCTCAGTTTCTTCCCATTTTTGTTTTCTAGGGTGGTAGGTTTAGAATTTGAGCCTTGCCTAAAAAAGGCACTATGGGGGTGGCAAGAGCCTTAGCCAATATCCGGAATCCCAGGGGTGACAGGTGCAAGCCGTCCCTTGCGAAGCAGCGTGGCTCGTCAAGCATGTCATCCCAGGCAGACAGACACTGGATCCCCTTTAAATGACACCAGACATTAAGCCAATTGTTAAAGCTGATCATCTTGTCTCTATATTGTGGCATCATTTTTGGTGAAGGAAGGATACTGCTCAGGGTCAGGGTCATACCTGCCTGGGCTACATAATCAGAGAGCTCCTCTATGTCTCTTTTCATGTAGTCCAGGGAGGTACATCTCAGGTCGTTCACACCAGCATGGACAATGACTGTGTCATATCTGTACTTGCCATGGAGTGACCCGAGTGCTTGTGTTATGTGGCGGATTCTAGCGCCGGATAGGCAGCTTACTGTGACCCTCTCCTTGTTCAGCCTGGTGAGTGGGACGTCGGTGTGTCTGACTATGGAGTCACCTATGACAAGTATGTTTGGTGTTGTATTTGGCCTTAAGGGCTGTGACTGCTTTGCACACTGCTTTTGTGGTTTATGTGTTGCTTGTGGGGTGTCTTGAGGTAGCAGTTGTTTGGGTGTCTGCTTTGGAGGCCTCTGCTGTTTAGGTAAATTTTTACTCAGAGCCTCCGAGTATGTCTTTGTGTGTTTATGTGTTTGATTCAGTGGTGTGGTAGCATTATGTGAGGCTGGTTTTGTGGTGTGTGTAGTTGCCTTCTTCTCCTGTCTGGTCTTGCCAGTCCTGAGTTGAGAGAGCTCAGCCTCCAGTTTGGCTAAATAGCTGCATCTCTCGCAAGTATTTGTGTTATGTGGGAGGAGGAGAGGGTTGTCTGTGTACATGAGGCAGTTATAACATTGCCTCAAGATTCCCAGATTCACCAGCTGGACCGGAGAGGAGATTGGCAAATGACCTTTGGACATGCTAGAATAATATTGGGAATTCCTTAATAATTGAAAACAAGGGCCAGTGGGGAGTGAGGGTGTAGTGCTTTTAATTTTTAGTGCTGACTTATATAATTGCTTTAGTGAGCAAGAGCCAGGTAACTTGAGTGCAATGTGTTACAAGTAACTAAATGCAAAAATGACAAACAGTAACTTTCTTTCAAGTGAAACAAGGAACTAGTACAGTAAGCAATGCAGATATCACTAGTGATCCACAGAAGCGCTGAGAAGCCGCGTATTAGGTGGAATTAGCTTCCAGGGAAATAACAAGCAAACAAACAACAAGCATATAAACAAAGCTAGATTCAGCAGGCCTGGATCTAGTCTATGCTAGAGCAAACAAGGTGTACCAATTTCAGTAAGATACAGTTCAAATATTCAGGCACTATAAACCTTTAACCAGAAATTCCCAGCTCAGAAGGGCAGAGTCCAGCCTCTTCTCCCACAAGAGTGCAGACCACGAACCTTCTTAATGTAAAATAACTGGCCTGAAGCCCAGGTGCCTAAACCAGAACTAATACCCTTGGACACTGGGCTCTCAATCAGCATCAATTGTAAAACTCTGATTTTACTCCTTTTATATTTTCTATGCTCTTTGTACAAAAATAGCTATGTTTGTATAATTTATTTTTATTATTTTTTATAATAGTTCACTATGTACCTGGAGCTTTTCTCCCCCAGCTTCTGCTGAAAAAGGTCATCTTGTGTCCAGTCGGACTACCCTGGTAAACAAATGAAAAATAAATAAAAAATAAAATATACTAAGAAAATCAATCAATATACCAAGAAAAATCCAAAACTTAAGAAAAAAAAACACAGAAGGAAGGAAAATGTTTCCTTGATACTGTCATGAAAAACTCACTCACTTATTCAGATATTATGGGCAAACATATATATATATATATATATATATATATATATATATATATATATATATGGTTCTACCTGACTTTAGGGTTAGGGAGGCGATAGGGGTGGTTAAGTGAGAGTTAGGGTAGGGGGGATAGGGGGTGGGTGGGGTTAGTAGGTTAGGGTTTAGGATAGAGGGGGCGGGGTAAGGTGAGTAGGGTTAGGGAGCGGGGGGGTAGGTAAGTGTATGGTAGCGGACCTTAGGGTTAGGGTAAGGTTTAGTGGGGTTTCGTGTTTGTGTACCGTCGGTATTTTAGATTCGGTTATGTATGTGTTCGTGTTTATGGACTGTTGTGGTGATGTGGTTGTCGGTGTTGTGTGGTTTCGACTATGTCAGGTAGAACCATATATATATATATTATAACATATATAATATATTAGGCAAAACAACGTACCCAACCCACTAGTCATAGGTGAATCTATAGTCAGGCACACTGATGTCCCACTCACCGAGCTAAACAAGGAGAAGGTTACTGTCAGCTGCCTGTCGGGTGCCAGGATCTGCCACATAACCCATGCACTCAAGTCACTCCACAACAAGTACAAATATGACTCTGTCATTGTCCATGTTGGTGTGAATGACCTGAGACATGCCTCCCTGGACTACATGAAAAGAGACATGGAAGAGCTCTCCGATCTTGTAGCCCATGGAGGTATGACCCTAGCCCTGAGTAGCATTCTGCCATCACCCAGAATGGTATCACAGTACAAGGACAAAATGATTGACTTCAACAATTGGCTAAGCTTCTGGTATCATTCTAAGCGGATCCAGTATCTGTCTGCCTGGGACGACATGGTCGACAGACCATGATGCTTTGCCAGAGATGGCCTGCACCTGTCGCCCATGGGATTCCGGATACTGACTAAGGCTCTTGCCGCCCCTATAGTGCCTTTTTTAGACAAGTTCCAAATGTAACAGGAACAGGCAAGCAAAAACTGAGGGTAATGCTACTCAATGCTAGAAGTCTAAATCTCAAAATGCACTCACTCAAGGCACTCCTTAAAATGGAGAACATCGATACCTGTGCAGTGACTGAGACCTGGTTCAAGGCTCCAAGGAGAACCCCTGCACTACCAGGCTATAACTCATACTACACTTTTCGGCCACGTTACCTGGAGCGGAACATCAAGGGTGGAGGTGTGCCCATATTCATTAAGGATATCCACACCTCCAGGCTAGTTGCTCAGCATAATGTATCCGAGGTTATCCAAGTGCAACCAACTCTGGGCAAAACTGCAATCCAAATTGTAGCTTGCTACAGATCCCCCATCATGCCCCAGCATTCCCACTCCTCTTTTCTTGATATACTGGAAAATATTAGGGTTCAAACACCCTGATAATGGGTGATTTCAACTACCCTACCATTAACTGGGAAAACTACTTATGTACCAACTCCTTCGCTCAATGCTTTCGGGAATTCATAAACTCCAGTGCCCTGGATCAACTTATCCACGCCCCCACCAAGGGAAACAATATCCTAGACCTAGTCATTACCAGCATAAATGACCGGTGTTCCACACCCGAAGTCAACTCCTTGTTGGTCAGATCCAACCATAAGCTAATCACCCTAGATATCCACTTTCTGCCCCCACTCCCATTAAGGAAACCACAGTAAAAAAATTCTCCATCGCCAACTTCATGCTTCTTAAGACAGAAGTGGCGAACTTCATGACACCCATGCAGATGGACAATACAGTTAGAACTGCTGAATCCTACACAAATGCACTCTATAAGCACTTACATGAGTGCATGGATCGTGCTATCCCAAACAGAACCAAGAAGCTATCCTCCAAAATAAGGAAGCCAATCTGGTGGTCCCCTGCCATAAACAAACTGTACAACAGAAGGAAGAAACTGTTGCAAAAAAGAGTAAAATCCCATGAGTGGTGGAGCTCCCTGATCAGCCTCCATAAGACACTGAGATCCCTTATAAGAGCCTCCAAAACTAGCTATGAAAATAAAATCGCCACTGATTCTAAGGACAACCACAAAGCATTCTATAGCTATGTCAAGAATCTCAATGGCAACACCCAGATCTGGTCTGAGTTACAGCACAACGGCATGAAAATTACAGAACCAACTGATATTGCCAACATTCTGGCAGATAGGTTCAGTGCTATCTTTACCACCCTCTCACACCCTAAAGGGCCCATATCTATACAGGAAGAATGCAGAGTCCCTGTAATCACAACTACACAGGTAAAAGCTGCACTCTCTAAAGCCAAAAACACAGCTTCCATGGGACTGGACAACATTGCAGGCTGCATTTTACATGAACTTCAGAACGAACTGGCTCCCCACCTAAGCACCATGTTCAATCATAGCCTCACATCAGGCTTTGTGCCCACTGAATGGTGAATAGCAACAGTTATCCCACTCCACAAAGGGGGAGCCACCACTGATCTTGGGAACTATCGTCCTATTAGACTGATGAGCTTGGTCTGCAAGGCCATGGAACGTATCATCATGGAACTCATAAACAAAGACATTGGTAACCTCCAAACTCTGGACCTCACCCAGTCCGGGTTTGTGAAAGGCAGATCATGCATCCTGAGCCTAATCGACTTCTCTGAGGCAGTCGATGAGGCTAAGGTGGTTCACACAGCCTATCTTGACCTCGCCAAGGCTTTTTACACCATCCCCCATTCTGGAATTATAGCTAAACTCACTAAACTAGATATAAATCCCTATGGCACAAGATGAGTTGCCAACTGACTCACTGACAGAACCCACACTGTAAAGGTTGCAGACTCCAAATCTGACATCAAACCAGTGACAAGTGGAGTACCACAGGGTTCAGTCCTGGGACCTCTCCTGTTTGGTATCTACTTCTCTGAAGTACAAGCTAACACAGAAGGCCTCTGGCTAACGAAGTTCGCAGATGACTGCAAACTAGGAGCCCTAATGATGTGGACATCCTACAGAAGGGCCTCACTGAGACAGATGCCTGGTGTTAGAGCCATGGCCTCAAGCTCGATGCCAAAAAGTGCATTGTCATCCCCTTTGGTAAAAACTCTGTACCCGTGAGCTACCGGTTCCACTTCATATCATCGAAATTTCATTTCATCGAAATTCAAATCATTGAGTCCAAATCGTCGAAAACTCATTTCGTCGAAAACTCTTATAATCGAGTCTCAAATCACTGAAAATTATAAAGCAACTAGAAATAACATTCCACAAAGTTTTTACTACGTTTATGCAGGGGGGCAAGCCCCCCTGCACCCCCCCCATGTGGGAGCCCCCTACACCCCCATAATTAAATATGCCAACTCCAAGGATTCAATACAGTGGGGGAAAACCCCACTGTAGTGCGACCTTGGAGTTGGTATATTTAATTACAGGGGTGTGGGGGGTGGTGCCCCCCCACATGGGGGGGTGCAGGGGGGCTTGCCCCCCTCCATAAATGTAGTAAACAGTGTCTGGGATGTTATTTCTAGTTGCTTTATAATTTTCAATGATTTGAGATTCGATGATATGAGTTTTCGACGATTTGGTCTCAATGATTTGAATTTCGATTAAATGAAATTTCGATGATATGAAGTGAAACCGCGCTACCACATAGGTGGTAGTCTACTTAACACTGAATGTGTGATGAGACCTTGGGACCCAGGTGGACAGTAGTCTCTCCTTTGATAATCACATCACTACAGTAGTCAGGAAGTCCTTCTACGTGGCCCACCTCATCCCAAAAGGGTTCTCATCCAGGAAAAAAAGAGGTCATTGTTCCCCTTTACTTGACTTAGACCCATTATAGAGTACAACACCCCTTTTGGAATGTACCTCACAAGACATTTGCAGCAGCTGGAAAGGCCGCAGAAGTACCTCACAAAGAGGATTACTGGCCTCAAACAGATGCCCTACACTGACCATCTAAAAAAATTCCAGCTTTACTCCGTAGCATATCACCTACTCCGAGGTGATTTCTGCCTAACATATAAAGCTATGTCAAACCCAGAGCTGTTGTACATGCTACACCTAAAGAAATCCCAATCCCTCCGAGCTACATGCTCTAGGGACCTAAACCTTGTCACCACAATAAACAGGACATCCTGGAGAGATAGATTCCTGTCCCAGAGACTTCCCATACTCTGAAACAAGCTACCCATCTATGTCAAGCAAAGTTCCTCATTAGCACTTTTGAAGAAAAATCTTTGAGTGGATGGGAGATAGGAAAATATACCCTGGGAATCACTTCTCTGGCTCTGCTCGACAGTGGCACAGGAAAATAACTTTCTTGGGTGGCACAGGCCAGGGAAACTTGTTGGCTAGGCTTACTTAGGCACTTAGGCCGATAGCCTAGTAACTACCTATGAACCTATTGTTAGACTAAATACAATATTATGTAGCATTGAAATGTGCTAACATTATAAGGGTGACAGTTCATTATTTAGCCATAAAGCAAATTTCAGAGTAGAAAAGTTCAAATAGTGGATAAAGAGGAAGAGGGGAAGATAAGAAAGAGTGAAAAAAAAGTATTTGTTAGAAGTAATAATTAGGGTGGATATGGGAGGCAGGAGAAAAAATGAGTAAAAGTAACATTACAAGTAAGAGAAATGAAACCAAGGAAAAAAATAAATAACATGGACAACAAGATTTACTGTGTGTGTGTGTGTGTGTGTGTGTGTGTGTGTGTGTGTGTGTGTGTGTGTGTGTGTGTGTGTGTGTGGTGTAAAAGAATTATAAACCAAATCTGCACTGATACCTGCTTGCTACGCTGCTGAGGGGGACACTTGTGCAAGTGCAGTGGACTGGCTCCAGTAGGAAGGGATGGCAGCATAACTCTCAACATTATAGAACAAGAAATCTGGACAAGGCCATAAATAATAGGGGACAAAGGCCCAAAAAAATGGGACAATTTATAAATATTGCGCTTACAAACTTAGAAAGTTGATCTTATACAAGTGGTACAGTGAATTATCTTCTGTTTAAACTGTGAGCTTTGGCCAGTTAAGACCTGCATGATATCAACTTGAACGCATAAGTGTAGCTAAGTAACTTTTATCTGCACTTTTTAAAGTAATTTGTTTGTGTTGCATTGAGCAATATCTAGCTAGAAGTTGACTGATTTTTCAGTAGTGCATGTGGTATTTTCAGTTAAGGCTTGTTAAAAACCTGCATAGCCAGTGATAGGTGGGGGTAGTAGTTTCCTTCATTGTTATTCAGTTTCTGTCTTATACAAGTGGTACAGTGAATTATCTTCTGTTTAAACTGTGAGCTTTGGCCAGTTAAGACCTGCATGATATCAACTTGAACGCATAAGTGTAGCTAAGTAATTTTTATCTGCACTTTTTAAAGTAATTTGTTTGTGTTGCACTGAGCAATATCTAGCTAGAAGTTGACTGTTTTTTCAGTAGTGCATGTGGTATTTTCAGTTAAGGCTTGTTAAAAGCCTGCATAGCCAGTGATAGGTGGGGTAGTAGTTTCCTTCATTGTTATTCAGTTTCTGTCTTATACAAGTGGTACAGTGAATTATCTTCTGTTTAAACTGTGTGCTTTGGCCAGTTAAGACCTGCATGATATCAACTTGAACGCATAAGTGTAGCTAAGTAACTTTTATCTGCACTTTTTAAAGTAATTTGTTTGTGTTGCATTGAGCAATATCTAGCTAGAAGTTGACTGTTTTTCAGTAGTGCATGTGGTATTTTCAGTTAAGGCTTGTTAAAAACCTACATAGCCAGTGATAGGTGGGGGTAGTAGTTTCCTTCATTGTTATTCAGTTTCTGTCTTATACAAGTGGTACAGTGAATTATCTTCTGTTTAAACTGTGAGCTTTGGCCAGTTAAGACCTGCATGATATCAATCGAACGCATAAGTGTAGCTAAGTAACTTTTATCTGCACTTTTTAAAGTAATTTGTTTGTGTTGCATTGAGCAATATCTAGCTAGAAGTTGACTGTTTTTCAGTAGTGCATGTGGTATTTTCAGTTAAGGCTTGTTAAAAACCTGCATAGCCAGTGATAGGTGGGGGTAGTAGTTTCCTTCATTACTATTCAGTTTCTGTCTTATACAAGTGGTACAGTGAATTATCTTCTGTTTAAACTGTGAGCTTTGGCCGGTTAAGACCTGCATGATATCAACTTGAACGCATAAGTGTTGCTAAGTAACGTTTATCTGCACTTTTTAAAGTAATTTGTTTGTGTTGCATTGAGGAATATCTAGCTGGAAGTTGACTGTTTTTTTTCAGTAGTACATGTGGTATTTTCAGTTAAGGCTTGTTAAAAACTTGCATAGCCAGTGATAGGTGGGGGTAGTAGTTTCCTTCATTGTTATTCAGTTTCTGTCTTATACAAGTGGTACAGTGAATTATCTTCTGTTTAAACTGTGAGCTTTGGCCAGTTAAGACCTGCATGATATCAACTTGAATGCATAAGTGTAGCTAAGTAACTTTTATCTGCACTTTTTAAAGTAATTTGTGTTGCATTGAGCAATATCTAGCTAGAAGTTGACTGTTTTTTCAGTAGTGCATGTGGTATTTTCAGTTAAGGCTTGTTAAAAACCTGCATAGCCAGTGATAGGTGGGGTAGTAGTTTCCTTCATTGTTATTCAGTTTCTGTCTTATACAAGTGGTACAGTGAATTATCTTCTGTTTAAACTGTGAGCTTTGGTCGGTTAAGACCTGCATGATATCAACTTGAACACATAAGTGTAGCTAAGTAACTTTTATCTGCACTTTTTAAAGTAATTTGTTTGTGTTGCACTGAGGAATATCTAGCTA
This sequence comes from Protopterus annectens, assembly GCF_019279795.1. Lineage (NCBI taxonomy): Eukaryota > Metazoa > Chordata > Ceratodontiformes > Protopteridae > Protopterus > Protopterus annectens. The sequence continues at coordinate 1,062,953,477 of NC_056741.1, read as the reverse complement.
GAAGTTGACTGTTTTTTCAGTAGTGCATGTGGTATTCTCAGTTAAGGCTTGTTAAAAACCTGCATAGCCAGTGATAGGTGGGGGTAGTAGTTTCCTTCACTGTTATTCAGTTTCTGTCTTATACAAGTGGTACAGTGAATTATCTTCTGTTTAAACTGTGAGCTTTGGTCGGTTAAGACCTGCATGATATCAACTTGAATGCATAAGTGTAGCTAAGTAACTTTTATCTGCACTTTTTAAAGTAATTTGTTTGTGTTGCATTGAGCAGTATCTAGCTAGAAGTTGACTGTTTTTTCAGTAGTGCATGTGGTATTTTCAGTTAAGGCTTGTTAAAAACCTGCATAGCCAGTGATAGATGGGGGTAGTAGTTTCCTTCATTGTTATTCAGTTTCTGTCTTATACAAGTTGTACAGTAAATTATCTTCTGTTTAAACTGTGAGCTTTGGCTGGTTAAGAACTGCATGGTATCAACTTGAATGCATAAGTGTAGCTAAGTAACTTTTATATGCACTTTTTAAAGTAATTTGTTTGTGTTGCATTGAGCAATATCTAGCTAGAAGTTGACTGTTTTTTTCATTAGGTCCCCACCCACTCTCCCTGTTTTTGTCTTGGTGTTAATCTTGGTGGCTTTGAAACTGCCCGCCCCTCTTGTAAATATGCACTTGGATACTCCTCCTGGGCCCATCTCATTTGCTCACTCAAAAAAAAAAAAAAAAAATTAGGCAACAACACTGTCAAAAGGTCATAAAATATAGCAACAACTGAAGAACACCAGTGAGTAACAGCTCTACTTTCATAAAATTTAATGAACAGTTCAACTTTTCAGTTCAACTTCTCTAGCGCCTCGGCCACAGCCTTTACAGAGTAAAAAATGCAAGACTTACTCTAAGCAGTATATATAACAGGTCAATCAATTAATACAATTAAATAATCAATCAATTACATAAAAAAATTCAAAATATTTAAAGCTATAATAGTCAAATAAAACTATGCCAATTACACTCCTTATTAAGTCCATATGGATACAAGGTATTATACTTCATAATAAGAAGTGATTCTTTTTGTCTTAACACACTTTTTTGAAAATCAACATTATTAAAATATACTGGTACATGTTCCAATATAGAAACTTTCATACAATCCATGTTACCATGATGTTCATTATTGAAATGTTCAGAAATAGGGCTACTCATTTTTTTATTTCTTACATCTCTAACGTTCTTTTATTCTGTAAGATAAAGCCCTCTTTGTTTCACCAATTTAATATTTTTTACAAGAGCAAAAAATAACATAAATGACTCCAGCACTAGAACAGGAATACCTAGCTCTATTAAAGAATTTTTAACATTAATTTCATTTATCTCAGTGTTTATATATTTAAGATAGAGCAGTTATTGCAAGGAAAAGTTCCTCTCTCATTAACATTAGTTAACATGATTTTTTTCTTTTCTTTGTATACACTATGTACTAAAAAATCTTGTATATTTTACCTCTTTTATATGATATAACCAATTCCACATTTCTAAGTGAAATAATTTCCTTTTTTACAAAGTCCCAATATTTTTTTATTATATCATTAATAATGGGGGGAAAATTAGTGTATTTAGTGACAAAAAATAATTTGTCTTGATCCAATTCATTATTATTATAGCTAATAGATTTATATTTATTAGCTGATTTTTTAATTTTAGTTTTTTTAAATACTTCATTAAAACTTTCCATAACACTAAATTCACTATACCCTCTATCAATAAACATGGTAGCTGCCCTTGAAGCCTCATCAAAAGCTAGTTTGACATCACTACTAAGTCTTTTAATTCTAACAAATTCACCATATGGAATAGATGTTAAAGTATGGGTAGGGTGACAACTACTTCCACACATTTTCCAATTCATTTGATCAAATTTTCTATGTATACTGGTTTGTATTTTTTTACCATTCACCCCAGTTAGGGCAATATCTAAAAAAAAAATTATCTGCTTTTACTGTATTTGTGTTTCTTCCTACTTTATTTTGCTTTTGCGTCATCTTAAAAGTACTCAGTTGTATTTATTACTGCTTGGTGTAACTCACTCTAAGCCTTTTAGTTTAAGCACTTGGGCTTCAGACCAGTTGTTTTACATTAAGAAGGTTTGTGCTCTGCACTGTAGTGGCAGGACAGGTAGCTTACATCCTTCTAAGTTGGGAACTGCTGATTGAGGGCTCAGTGTTTGTTATTCTAAAAGTGTATTAATTCTGGTTTAAGCACTTGGGCTTCAGGCCAGTTATTTTACATTAAGAGGGTTCGTGGTCTGTACTCTTGTGGGAGGAGAGGCTGGACTCTGCCCTTCTGAGCTGGGAATTTCTGGTTAAAGGTTTATAGTGCCTGCATATTTGTACTGCTTCTTACTAAATTAGTACACCTTGTTTGCTGTAGCATACACTAGATCCAGGCCTGCTGAATCTAGTTTTATTTGTATAACTTGAGCACTAATCCAGGCATTCTTTAAAGTATTCAATTGTATTTATTACTGCTTGGTAGTAACTTGATTAAAGTGTAGCTATCATTCAAAGTCTTTTGGATTAAGCACTTGGGCTCAAACCAGTTGTTTTACATTAGAAAGGTTTGTGACCTGCACAGTGGTGGCAGGACAGGTAGCTTACATCCTTCTAAGTTGGGAAATGCTGATTGAGGGCTCAGTGTCTGTTATTCTAAAAGTGTATTAGTTCTGGTTTAAGCACTTGGGCTTCAGGCCAGTTATTTTACATTAAGAAGGTTTGTGGTCTGCACTCTTCTGGGAGGACAGGCTGGACTCTGCCCTTCTGAGCTGGGAATTTCTGGTTAGAGGCTTATAGTGCCTGCATATCTGAACTGTTTCTTACTAAATTGGTACACCTTGTTTGCTGTAGCATAGGCTAGATCCAGGCCTGCTGAATCTAGCTTTGTTTGTATAACTTGAGCACTAATCCAGGCATTCTTTAAAGTATTCAATTGTATTTATTACTGCTTGGTAGTAACTTGATTAAAGTGTAGCTATCATTCTAAGTCTTTTGGATTAAGCACTTGGGCTCAGACCAGTTGTTTTACATTAGGAAGGTTTGTGGCCTGCACTGTGGTGGCAGGACAGGTAGCTTACATCCTTCTAAATTAGGAACTGCTGATTGAGGGCACAGTGCCTGTTATTCTAAAAGTGTATTAGTTCTGGTTTAAGCACTTGGGCTTCAGGCCAGTTATTTTACATTAAGAAGGTTCGTGGTCTGCACTCTTGTGGGAGGAGAGGCTGGACTCTGCCCTTCTGAGCTGGGAATTTCTAGTTAAAGGCTTATAGTGCCTGCATATTTGAACTGTTTCTTACTGGAATTGGTACATCTTGTTTTCTGTAGCATAGACTAGATCCAGGCCTGCTGAATCTAGCTTTGTTTGTATGCTTGTTTGCTTGTTATTTCCCTGAAACGCTAATTCCACCTAAAACGTGGCTTTTCAGTGCTTCTGTGGATCCCTAGTGACATCTGCATTGCTTACTGTACTTATTTCCTTGTTTCACTTGAAAGAAAGTTACTGTTTGTCATTTTTGCACTTAAGTTACCTGCACTTGCTCACTAAAGCAATTATATAAGTCTGCACTAACAAATTAGAAGCACTACACCCTCACAAACTCCCCTTTAGTACCTTGTTTCCCATTGGCCCTTTTTTTTTCAATTATAAAGGAATTCCCAATACTATTCTAGCATGTCCAAAGGTCAGTTGTCAATCTCCTCTCCGGTCCAGCTGGTGAATCTGGGAATCTTGAGGCAATGTTACAACTGTCTCATGTACACAGACAACCCTCTCCTCCTCCCAACAAATTCCAACACATGTGAGAGATGCAACCATATAGCCAAACTGGAGGCTAAGCTCTCTCAACTCAGTACTGGTGAAACCTGTCAGGAGGAGAAGGAAACCACACTCACTACAATTCCAGTCTCACATAGACCTACCACGACAGCAAACCAAACGCATAAACACACAAAAACATACTCGGAGGCACTAAATAAAAATCTGCCTAAGTAGCAGAGACCTCCAAAGCAGACACCCAAGCAACTGCTACCCCAAAACAAAACACGTGCAACACATAGCTCACAAAGCCAGTGTGCCGAACAGTCACAGCCCTTAAGGCTAAACAACACACCTGATACACTTGTTATAGGTGACTCTATCGTCAGGCACACTGAAGTCCCACTCACAAGGCTGAACAAGGAGAAGGTCACGGTGAGCTGCCTGTTGGGTGCTAGGATCCGTCACATAACACAAGCACTCAGGTCACTCCAAGGCAAGTACAAATATGATTCAGTCATTGTCCATGCTGGTGTGAATGATCTGAGATGTACCTCCCTGGACTACATGAAAAGAGACATAGAGGAGCTCTCTGAGCATGTGGCCCAGGCCGGTATGACCCTGACCTTGAGTAGCATCTTACCCTCACCAAGAATGATGCCATAATATGAAGACAAGATGATCAATTTCAACAATTGGTAAACATTACTCAAACCGCTGAATCACTTACAAATGCCTTCTACCAGCACCTACAGGACTGCATGGATCAGGCAATCCCAAACAAAACTAAGACTCTCTGTACCAAAGGCAAGCGTCCAGTCTGGTGGACCCCAGCCATAAACAAGCTCTACAACAAAAGGAGGAAGCGACTACAAGATAGAGCAAAATCCTTGAAAGGTAAGACACCTTTGATCATTATAAGTAAAAAACTAAGAGCTCTCATAAAATCATCCAAGGCAAATTTTGAGAGAAAAATCACCAAGGACTCTAAAGACAATCATAAGGCCTTCTTTAGCTATGTTAGAAACCTAGGAGGAAACTCCCAGATATGCTCAGAATTAGTTCAAAATGATGTGAAAATTACTGAACCTACACACATTGCCAACATACTGGCTGACAGGTTCAGTGCAAACTTCTCCCCCCCCTCCCCCCCAAAAGGAGAGATATCTATTCCAGAGGATTGTAGCCCCCCAAACATCTCCAACGCCCAGGTGAGAACTGCCCTCACTAAGGCAAAAACACAGCATCCATGGGACCGGATGGTGTCCCCGGCTGTGTGCTTCACGAACTCAATGAGGAATTAAACCCACAGTTAGGACAGCTGTTTAATCTTAGCCTCACCTCAGGATACGTACCCAAGGAGTGGCGCCTGGCGACTGTGGTCCCACTTCATAAGGCGGTGCCTCCACAGACCCTGGAAATTACCGCCCCATTAGCTTGACAAGCCTTATCTGCAAAGCCATGGAGAGGATCATAATGGAACTCATAAATAAAGACATAGGGAACTTGCAGACTTTGGATCCAACCCAGTTTGGCTTTGTCAAAGGCAGATCCTGCCTCTTAAACTTGGTTGACTTTTCGAGACAGTTACCAAGGCCATTGATGAGGAAAGGCAGTCCATACAGCCTACCTCGACCTGGCAAAGGCCTTCGACACAATACCCCACTCAGGTATCATCGAAAAACTCATCAGCTTGAATGTAAACCCATACATCACAAGATGGGTTGCAAACTGGCTAAGTGACAGAACCCACAGGGTCAGAGTTGCTGGAGCCATGTCAGACTCAAAGCCTGTCACAAGTGGTGTCCCACAGGGCTCAGTCCTGGGTCCACTCTTGTTCGGCATCTACTTTTCTGAAGTACAAGCAAACACAGGAGGGTTATGGCTGACAAAGTTTGCAGATGACTGCAAACTGGGTGCCATAGTCGAAAACACATCTGACACAGATATCCTCCAGAAGGGCCTCACAGAAACGGATAACTGGTGCCAGAGCCACGGCCTGAAGTTAAACGCCAAAAAATGCATAGTCATACCCTTCGGGAAAAACAAGGTTACCCCTAGCTACCATATAGGTGGCAATCCACTGAGCACAGAAAAAGTCATCAGGGATCTGGGGACCCAGGTTGACAGTAGCCTTTCGTTTGACACTCATGTTGCTAAAGTAGTTAGGAAAACCTTCTATATCGCCCACCTGATCATGAAGGGATTCACATCTAGATCAAGGGAGGTCATCGTCCCCCTGTACTCATCACTCATTAGACCTATGATTGAGTACAATGCCCTGTTCAGAATGTATCTGACCAGACACCTGCTGTAGCTTGAAAGGCCCCAAAAGTTCCTCACCAAAAGGATAAAGGGTCTCAAAAATATGTCTTGTGCTGCCTGACTGAAAGAACTCCAGCTCTATTCAGTCTCATACCGCTTGCTCAGAGGTGACCTGTATATAAGGCCATGTCAAACCCAGATTTGATGAATATGCTTCACCTCAAAAAATCTAGATCCCTCAGAACCACAAGGGCGGGAGACTTAAACCTTGACACGGTTATAAATAGAACGTGCTGGAGGGACAGATTCATCACCCAGAGACTCCCTATGCTGTGGAACAAAATCCCGGTACATGTGAGGCAGAGCACCTCACTGGCCTTGTTCAAGAGGAATCTTGACCAATGGATGGGAGATCGCAGATATACCCCAGGGATTACTTCAGTGTCACTGCTTGACAGAGGCACAGCAAAATGATAGGCATAGTTTTTATTCAAACTAAAGGGGTGGCGAAAGCCACATAACAATGGGCTAGGCTTATAAATGCCTTATAAATGCTTATAAATGCCCTTGGGCAGATAGCCTAGTATGAACCTATGAACCTATGAACCTATGAATTGGCTTAAGTATTGGTGTCATTCAAAGGGGATCCAATGCCTGTCAGCCTGGGATGACATGCTCAACAGGCCACGATACTTCGCTAGGGACGGCTTGCACCTGTCACCCCTGGGCTTTTGGATATTGGCAAAGGCTCTTGCTATCCCCATAGTGCCTTTTTTAGGCAAGGCTCAAAAGACAAACCCACCTCCATAGGTATCACAAGGGATAAGAAACTAAGAGTAATGCTACTCAACGCCAGAAGTCTAAACCTCAAGATGCATGCACTCGAAACTCTCCTTAGCATGGAGAACATCGATATCTGTGCAGTAATAGAAACCTGGTTCAAGGATCCCGAGAGCACCCCAGCACTACCAGGTTATACCCTCATACCATGCTTTTCGGCCCCAAAACTTGGACCGAACAAGAAAAGGAGGGGGAGTATCAATATTCGCCAAAGATACCCACACCTCCAGGTTGGTGGCACAGCACGAAGCATCAGAGACCATCCATGTGCAACTAACAGTGGGCAAAACTGCCTTCCAGTTTATAGCCTGCTACAGACCACCCTCCCAAACCCAGGAACCTCACTCGGCCTTCCTGAGAACACTGGAAAATATGAAGGTCTCTCCAAACACCATTATATTGGGTGACTTCAACTACCCAAACATAGACTAGGAGCATTACTCTAGCTCCAACACCCTAGCTCAAAGGTTCCTAGAATTTATAAACTCAAATGCTATGGAACAACTTGTTACCTCTCCCACAAGAGGGGAAAACATACTGGATCTGATCATCACCAACATGGGGACTCTATGCTCCAGACCAGAAGTGTATCCCTCACTGGTAAGATCAGACCATAAACTAATCTCACTGGATATTCACATCCCAACCCCACCCCCTGCCCAGAAAACCACAGTGAAAAACTTCTCAAAAGCAAATTTCACACTCCTCAAAACCAAGGTGGAATCCTTCAAAGCCCCCGGGCCTGTGGAAAATACGGCCCAGACCGCAGAATCCTTTATAAACGCATTCTATGAACACCTTCAGGAATGCATGGATCATGCAATCCCAAACAAAACCAAGACCCAATCCTCCAAAGGCAGACGTCCTGTCTGGTGGACCCCAGCCATAAACAAACTATACAATAAAAGGAGGAACCTACTACATGATAGAGCAAAATCCCAAAAAGGGAAGGCATCTCTGATCAGTGTTATCAAAAATCTACGGGCACTCATAAAATCGTCTAAGGCCAGCTTCAAGAGAAAAATTGCACAGGACACTAAGGATAATCACAAGGCTTTCTTTAGTTATGTTAGGAACCTGGGTGGAAATTCCCAGATATGCTCAGAATTAGTCCAAAATGACAAAAAATACACCGAACCCACAGACATTGCCAACATCCTAGTTGACAGGTTCAGCACAAACTTCTCCACCCCCTCCCCACCAAAAGGGCAAATATCTATCCCAGCAGAGTGCTGCCCCCCTGACATCTCAGATGCTCAGGTAAGAGCTGCCCTCTCCAAAGCAAAAAACACAGCATCAATGGGACCAGACGGTGTCCCGGGCTGCGTCCTACATGAACTCTAAGAAGAGCTAAACCCAAACATAAAACTACTGTTCAATCTCAGCCTTACCACAGGATATGTACCCAAAGAGTGGTGTACAGCAACAGTGGTCCCTCTCCACAAAGGCGGTGCCTCAACAGATCCTGGAAACTATCGCCCCATAAGCCTGACTAGCTTGGTCTGCAAAGCTATGGAAAGGATTATCATGGACCTCATAAAAAAAGATATTGGGGACCTACAGACACTGGATCATACCCAGTTCAGCTTTGTTAAGGGCAGATCCTGCCTCTTAAACCTGGTCGATTTCTTTGAAACAGTCACCAAGGCCATTGACGAGGGGAAGGTGGTCCACACAGCCTACCTGGACCTCGCAAAAGCCTTCGATACAATACCCCACTCAGGCATTATAGATAAGCTCGCCAGCTTAAATATAAACCCCTATGTCACTAGATGGGTTGCAAACTGGCTCAAGGACAAAACCCACATGGTTAGAATTGCTGGAGCCATGTCAGACTCCAAACCAGTTACAAGTGGCGTCCCACAAGGCTCAGTCCTGGGACCTTTCCTGTTCGGTATATATTTCTCGGAGGTACAGGCCAACACGGAAGGACTGTGGCTGACCAAGTTCGCAGATGGCTGCAAACTGGGCACTATAATCGACTTTCCAGCTGACACAAGCATCCTCCAAAAGGGCCTCATAGAAACAGACAACTGGTGCCAGAGCCATGGCCTCAAGCTAAATGCCAAAAAGTGTATAGTCATCCCCTTTGGCAAAAACAAAGTGCCCACAAATTACCACATAGGTGGTAATCCATTAAGTACAGAAGAAGTAAGTACAGAAGAAGTAATTAAGGACCTGGGGACCCAAGTTGATAGCAATCTCTCATTTGACAACCACGTGGCCAAAGTGGTTAGAAAAACATTTTATATAGCCCACCTAATCATGAAGGGATTCACATCTAGACCAGGGGAGGTCATCGTGCCTCTTTATTCATCCCTCATCAGGCCCATAATTGAGTACAATGCCCCTTTTGGGATGTACCTTACCAGACACCTGCAGCAACTGGAAAGACCCCAAAAGTACCTCACCAAGAGGATCAAAGGGCTCAAACAGATGCCATATGCTGCCATAATGAAACTCTAGCTCTACTCAGTGGCATACCACCTGCTCAGAGGCGATCTGTGCCTGACGTATAAAGCCATGTCCAACCCGGAATTAATGGACATGCTGCACCTCAGAAAATCCAAATCCCATCGAGCTACGTGCTTGAGAGACTTGAGCCTCAGCACTGAAATAAATAGGACATGTTGGAGGGACAGATTCATAACCCAGAGGCTCCCTTCACTCTGAAATAAAATCCCAGTCCAGGTTAGGCAGAGTCCCTCATTGACTCTCTTCAAGAAGAATCTTGATGAGTGGATGGGGGATCGTAGGTTTACCCCGAGTATCACTTCTGTGTCACTGTTAGACAGAGGCACAGTATACTAACCACGAAAAAGGGCATAGCAAAATTAATTTAAAATGGGTGGCGAAAGCCAAACACACTCTGGCTAGGCTTATAAATGCCCTAGGGCAGATAGCCTAGTACGAACCTATGAACCTATGATAAACAGATTTTGCATTAGAGTGCATTTTCTTAAGGATATGAAGTCTGGAAATCAAATGTCTGTCAACTTTCTGACTTCAGTGTTCAATGATTTGCCAGTGATTTGACAGAAAACTGCAATTTTATGAAAACCAGACAAAAAATCTGGACTTTCTGCAAAAATCTGTACTGTTGAGAGATATGGATGGGAGTCTTGAACCAACACCCATCAATCATTTTCATTTGTTTGCCAAAGCCATTACAGCAGTGTTTTGCAGAGAGGTGGGAAAAGCCTTAATTTTGACTGGTATGTTGTATGGGTGTGGGTAGCTGTGTTTGTGGAAGGTGGAGGTGTGCCTTTGTAAGTGTGGTGTGAATGTTATGGATTTTGAAATGGAGAGATTGAGTAAAATTGTGCTCAGTGAAGTCCCTAGCAATGTCATCACTGCTTGATTCAGACATATACATTCCCCTGTGTTTGTCAATACTATGTTTGAGTGCATTGTTTTGGAGTGTGGTATCACTGCTACATTTGCTGCTACTCTTTCAATACAAGTATCTGCTTTGGAAGTTTTCTCCAGGAGTCTGTTGCTGAGAGGATGAGAGACATGCTACAGGTATACAACCAAGACAAACTGGATAATGCAATAGTAAGAAAAAGTACTAGGTCGCATCAGAGGCTTGAGAGGTCATTGTTAAGAAACTGAGAACTGTTGTAAAATTTATCATTAAATACCATACGTTCATGTTATACTATAAGAGAATAACTATAGGTGACTCCATAGTCAGACACACTGACGTCCCACTCACCAGGCTGAACAAGGAGAGGGTCACAGTAAGCTGCCTATCGGGCGCTAGAATCCGCCACATAACACAAGCACTCGGGTCACTCCACAGCAAGTACAAATATGACACAGTCATTGTCCATGCTGGTGTGAACGACCTGAGACGTACCTCCCTGGACTGCATGAAAAGAGACATAGAGGAGCTCTCTGATTATGTAGCCCAGGCAGGTATGACCCTAACCCTGAGCAGTATCCTTCCTTCACCAAGAATGATGCCACAATATAGAGACAAGATGATCAGCTTTAACAATTGGCTTAATGTCTGGTGTCATTCAAAGGGGATCCAGTGTCTGTCTGCCTGGGATGACATGCTTGACAAGCCACGCTGCTTCGCAAGGGACGGCTTGCACCTGTCACCCTGGGATTCCGGATATTGGCTAAGGCTCTTGCCACCCCCATAGTGCCTTTTTAGGCAAGGCTCAAATTCTAAACCTACCACCCTAGAAAACAAAAATGGGAAGAAATTGAGGGTAATGCTGCTCAATGCCAGAAGTCTAAATCTCAAAATGCACGCACTCGAGGCCCTTCTCAGTATGGAGAACATCGATGTCTGTGCTGTAACTGAAACCTGGTTAAAGGCTCCTGAGAGCACCCGGCACTATTAGGTTTTACCTCATATCATGCGTTCCGGCCCCAAAACCCGGACCACTCCACAAAAGGAGGGGTGTATCCATATTCATAAAGGATACTCACACCTCCAGGTTGGTGGCAACGCATGAAGCTTCGGAAACCATCCAGGTGCAACTAACAATAGGCAAAACTGCTCTACAAATTGTAGCATGCTACAGGCCACCCTCTCAAACTCAGGAACCCCACACAGCCTTCCTGAAGACACTGGAGGGTATAAATGTATCTCCAAACACCATCATATTGGGTGACTTCAACTACCCGAATATAGACTGGGAACATTACTCAAGCCCTAACTTTCTAGCCCAACGGTTCCTGGAGTTCATAAATTCAAATGCCATGGAACAGCTAGTCACTGTTCCCACGAGAGGAGAAAATATACTAGATCTCATTGTCACAAACATGGGGACAAAATGCTCCACACGAAGTATATCCCTCATTGGTGAGATCTGATCATAAACTAATCTCACTGGAAATCCACATCCCGCCCCCACCCCAAACAAAAAGACCATAGTGAAGAACTTCTCTAAAGCAAACTTCACACTACTCAAGACTGGTGTGGTATCCTTCAAGGCCCCTGAGTCTGAGGAAACCACAACCCAAGCTGGAAGCCCTTACAAATGCCTTCTATGAACACCTCCAGGACTGCATGGATCAGGCAATCCCAAATAAAACCAAGACTCTTTCCACAAAGGGCAAACGTCCAGTCTGGTGGACCCCAGCCATTAACAAACTTTACAATAAGAGGAGAAAGCTATTACATGATAGAACAAAATCCATAAAAGGGAAGTCACCCCTGATCATTATTAGTAAAAAATACGAGCACTCATAAAATCAACTAAGGCCAATTTTGAGAGAAAAATTGCCATGGATTCAAAGGACAATCATAAGGCCTTTTTCAGCTATGTTAGGAACCTGGGTGGAAACTCCCAGATATGCTCAGAATTAGTCCAAAATGATACAAAAATCACTGAACCCACAGACATTGCCAACATACTGGCAGACAGGTTCAGTGCAAACTTCACCCCCCTCCCCCCCCCTAAAGGAGAGATAACTATCCCAGCCGAGTGTAGCCTCCCGGACATCTCAAATGCGCAGGTGAAAGCTGCTCTCTCTAAAGCTAAAAACACAGCATCAATGGGACCGGATGGTGTCCCCGGCTGTGTGCTACACGAGCTAAATGAGGAATTAAACCCGCACATAAGGCAGCTGTTTAATCTCAGCCTTTACCACAGGATACGTGCCCAAGGAGTGGCGTACGGCAACTGTGGTCCCACTCCACAAAGGTGGCGCCTCTACGGACCCTGGTAATTACCGCCCCATAAGCTTAACAAGTCTAGTCTGCAAAGCTATGGAGAGGATCATAATGGAGCTCATAAACAAAGATATAGGGGACTTGCAGACATTGGACCCGACCCAGTTTGGCTTTGTCAAGGGAAGATCATGCCTTTTGAACTTGGTCGACTTCTTCGAAATAGTCACCAAGGCCATTGATGAGGGAAAGGCAGTCCATACAGCCTACCTTGACCTTGCAAAGGCTTTCGACACAATACCCCACTCGGGTATTGTAGAAAAACTTACCAGCTTAAATGTAAACCCATATGTCACAAGATGGGTTGCAAACTGGCTTAAGGACAGAACCCACAGGGTTAGAGTTGCTGGCGCTGTGTCAGACTCCAAGCCGGTCACAAGTGGTGTCCCACAGGGCTCGGTCCTTGGCCCCTATTGTTTGGCATCTACTTCTCAGAAGTACAGGCCAACATGGGAGGACTTTGGCTGACAAAGTTTGCAGATGACTGCAAACTGGGCGCCATAGTGGAAAGTGCATCGGACACTGATATCCTTCAGAAGGGACTCACGGAAACAGATAGCTGGTGCCAGAGCCATGGCCTGAAGTTAAACGCCAAAAATGTATAGTCATACCCTTCGGGAAAAACAAGGTAACCCCAAGCTACCATATAGGTGGCAATCCACTAAGCACAGAAGAGGTTATCAGGGACCTGGGGACCCAGGTTGACAGTGGCCTTTCTTTTGACACTCACATTGCTAAAGTGGTTAGAAAGACCTTCTACATTGCCCACCTGATCATGAAGGGATTCACATCCAGATCTAGTGAGGTCATTGTTCCCCTGTACTCTTCACTTATCAGACCAATGATCGAGTACAATGCCCCATTCGGGATGTATCTCACCCGACATCTGCAGCAATTGGAGAGACCCCAAAAGTTCCTCACCAAAAGGATAAAGGGACTCCAAAATCTGTCATATGCTGCCAGATTGAAGAAACTCCAGCTCTATTCAGTCGCATACCGTCTGCTCAGAGGTGACATGTGCCTGACATACAAGGCCATGTCCAACCCGGAATTAATGGACATGCTCCACCTCAAAAATCCAAATCCACCAAAACCACTAGAGCAAGCGACTTAAACCTTAGCACGGATATAAATAGGACGTGCTGGAGGGATAGATTTATCACTCAGAGACTCCCTATGCTGTGGAATAGAATCCCGGTCCATGTGAGGCAGAGCACCTCGCTGACTCTGTTCAAGAGAAATCTAGACCTGTGGATGGGAGATCGTAGGTTTACCCCGGGAATCATCTCTGGGTCACTGCTGGACAGAGGCACAACAAACTAATGGGCACAGTATTTTTTCATATAAGGGGTGGCGTAAGCCACAATAATTTGGGCTAGGCTTATAAATGCCTTAGGGCAGATAGCCTAGTATAAACCTATGAACCTATGAACCTATAAAGATAACCATGTCAGCAGCCAAAATGCATTATAAGTTGAATATTTTACTGTGCACATTTTAAATGGATAGACTGGCCTAAACTCTGGACTGATGGTGTTTGCTTTTTTTTTTTTTTTTTTTAATTTTATTCCTGGAAAATGCTATTCAGAAGTGAAGAGACATAGAGATATATAAGGGAACAGATTTAGTGGCACACCAGGCTGTGATTTTTTTTATGTCTATTGTTATGCAAAGCTGACTAAATAGTTGAATCTAGTAAAGCTGGAAATGTGAGATTGTAGCCCACTGAAGGAGGGGAGATGGGAGGAGTAACCTGGCCAGGAACTGAAACTTGCAAAACTGCTCCTTGTGAAAAGTCTTTTTTATCTCAGTAATTTGTTGACACTTTTGCACATTTCTTTCAGAGAATGTGTAGTACATCAGTAGGAACAACATTTGTAAAACTCAGCGCATACCAGTCAATGACACGTGAGCTGCAGACTCACAAACTTGGCAATTTTTTTCAGGTGTTCCATTCTAAGTGAATGGAAGTCTAGTCTGACAACAAATGGTAGGGCTATTTGTTCTCAGTCTGTGCATTATGGGACAGATTTAGCTTTCCAAAGGAATCCTGATGTCTGCCCCCATGAGGACAGAAAAGTGTAAAAACAAAATAAAATTAGGAATGAGTACTTATTTTGCTGCAGACAGCTTTGGGAGGTGTAGTAAATCATGGCAAGATAAAAAATATATGTTTTCTTCATCATTTGCCTGTAGTGGTCCTTTAAGTACACAGCACATTACTGACCATTTTGGTTTATTGCAGCTGCAGCTCACTGAGAAAAGGTTAGAAAGTTATACCAAGTGGGTTTAAGGAGCTTTTCTACAAGATCAACAATTAACCCTCTAGTTGTTTAACACTAACATATTGCAAATTATGTGATCTTATGACTGTCTCAATCAAAAGAAAATTAGTGGTTTTCATGGTCACAAGGCTCCACAAAAAGTAAATTTACTTCAGCACTCTGATCCTTTATTTCTGGTTTAACCATCTCAAAAATGTGTGTCGAATATCACTTTAGCACTGATGTGTACGTTCTGCATGGCTAAGTGGAGAAACATTTCTTCATGTAAGATACATGGAGGGTGTTTTTTTTTTTTTTTTACTAGTTTGATGTTTTGCTACTTAGTTTAAATTACCCTCAATCAGAAACTCTGATAAAAATTGAGTGCCATTTTTTTCCTTTTGTTAAGTAGCTAGGCAGAAGGAATGCCATTGCTTAAGCAGTACTGCCACCTATTGGTACAGTAAGTTAGAAGAAATGTGCTGTTTAACATTAGTTTTGTTTTTCTGCAAACTAGTTCTGAAAAAGCTTTATCCCACATTTGTCATTTTTAAATTGTGTGTAAATGACACATCAGCTACAATCCAGTACAGACAATTTATGCTGAAGTGATACATAATACATCTCATTTGTTTACTGCATTTTTTTTTCTTTTAGGATTTTATTTATTTGTTAACCTTGGGCAAGTCTATTAGGCACAACTGCTTATTTATCGGTGTAATCCTGGAGCAATGCCTGGTTGAAGGACGTAGTTATAAAGCTTGCAGAAACTGCTAGAATCAAACTCCCTAGCTATAAGATAAACTGTACTGCCTTCTTTTCACTTTTGGTAAAGTGTCCAAGATTGAGTCTCAGTAATTATGTGACAGAAATCCATTGCTATAGTATTTCTTCCTCAATAACAGTCTTATAGCAGCGTTTCTGAACTGTCCACCTGCGTAACAATTAGCTTTACATGAATGCACAGTTTTATCAGAATTACAAATTGATTTCAATATGAGGAATTCCCCTTTCTTTGTGGTACAGTGATTCACAGTTACTTTTATAAAATATCTGCAAGGAAAGACTTTTTAGAACACTGAGTATGACAATCATTTTATTTTGCATCATTCTGTCATTCATTTTTTTAAGTTTTTTTTTTGTTGTTGTTTTCAAAACACCTTTACTGAACTATCACTTGTGACAGAGGCAAATTTACATTTATACAAACGTAATCAAACTATATCAACAAATTAACATTAATAAACATTATACTTCACATATACTGCTATGTATCATAGAACCTAAGCAACATTACATAAATTATTCAATTCTTGCCTCTTTTTTAAACAAGAAACATCTTTATTAAACATCATTTATGACATAAGCAATCATCCATTTATATAAATGAAAACAGACCACACTGACCCAATCCTAGTTGCAAGCATTTTACATCTCAAACCATACTGACAGACTCCCAGTTGCAAACATTATACATCACTTATAATCTACCCAATTATTTTCAGTCAAACATTACATAGCTCATTTAAGTCCTGTCTTCTTTTAAAGCTCATTCCTCCCCCGTATATATTGTTTCCACCATTCACATTTTTTCCTATGTGGTTTGCTCCTACCCTTTTCTAAAGATCTCAGTTCCAGTTTTTTTTTATCTCTGTTACTATATTCACTAATTCTAATATAGTTGGTTTAGATTTTGATTTCTATTTTCTAGCAGTTTTGCTTTTTTAGCATCCACCATAATTAGACACAGAAAGTGGTTACCATGTCTAGGCAATTCCGATTCTGTATCATAGCTCAGAAAAATCATCTCCCTCATCACACCAATCCACCCACCCAGAATCTCCAACAGTGTATCCTGCAGGAAATCCCTAAAGTCCACCAATCCACCACACTCCCAGAAAATATGTTCCTCGTCACACCTCCAACATTTGCTGTCCTGAGGAACAATTCTCTGGAGTCAACTTGGGATATAAAAATATCTATGTAAACATTTCCAAGCAAAAATCCAAATCTTAGGATCATAGGAATTTACTGCACTCCCCACACCCTCCCCATCTATATATATACCAACTCTGAGATTGCACTACAGTGGGGAATAGGGCAAATTTAAAAGGTTTCCTTCACTTAGCTTATGCATAGCATTACTCCTGGTTGTTTACCAACTATGGCCATTCAATGAATTTATTTTCAAAGTTCTGTGTGTTTGGTAATCTTCTTTTTAGATGTTTTATGTTCAATATTTAACCGTCCGAGGAGCTGTTGTTTCGATAGCCGAACTTAGGCCCACACAGCGATTCCTAAACTTTATTAATGCCAGAATCCTAGAATAGTTGGTCCACTCTCCTACAAGGGGTACAAATGTCCTTGACCTTCTACTTACAAACATGGGGAGGGGGGCGATGTTCCTCACCCAAGGTAATGTCTTTGCCCATCAGATCTGATCATAAGGCAGTATTACTTGAAGTAAAAATTAAATCTGGGGATCCAGCAAAACCAAAAATCTTTAGGGACTAGTCAAAGGCTAAACTCTTTCTACTAAGCAGCACCTTGCCTAAATTCTAAGCACATCTAAACCCAATAAATACCATAGCATATGCTGAGCTATTTATAAAATCTCTGTACAGCCATATTGATAGCTATATAGAGTGAGCTGTGCCCGCTCATATTAAGAATAAGACAAACTCAAAAGCCAAGCCACCCTGGTGGAATCACAATAAAACTGGTTATACAACAAAAGAAAAAAAAAATTGACCAAGCATAGGAGGAACAATGCCATACATACTAAAAGCCCCCTTGTTCAATCTAAAAGGCAGCTGAGAGGGTTAATTAATGCTTCAAAGGCTAAATTTGAAGAAAAAATAGCTTATCAGGCAAAGGATAATCACAAAGCTTTCAAAAGCTATGTCCATAACCTCAGGGGAATACACAACAAAGTGCAGAACTTACTGTAAATGGCATCACCCACACTGAACCAACCTTTTGGCTGACATGTTCTGCTCAAATTTCTCCCCACACTCCTCCCAATAGTCCAAAGGCAATACCATGTACCACAACCCTTCAGTCATTAATAGGGAACAGGCCATCAATGCACTTTCTAAAGCCAAAAACACTGCATTAACAGGCCCTGATAACATCCTGGGACGTCTAATAAATAGCATGAAACATGACCTCTCTGGTCCACTTTAATCACTTTTCAACTGAAACTTTCAGTCAGCTTTTGTGTCCAAGGAATGGAAGCTGGCTACGTTCATTGCCCTGCACAAAGGAGATCTAACCACTGATCCGGGTAACTACAGGCCCATAAGTCTTACCAGCTTCATATGTAAGACCATGGAAGGAGTCATCATGGACATGATAAATGAGGACATAGGTAACCTGCAAATGCTGAACCCATCACAGTTCAGCTTTGTTAGGGAAAGGTCATGCCTATTAAATCTGGTGGACCTTTTTGAGAGGGTCACCAAATCACTGGCTAAAGGTAAGACTGTGCACACAGCTTACCTCAACCTGGCCAAGGCTTTTGATGCAATGCTCAGGCATTATACACAAGCTCGCCCTTTTATCACCCATTGGATAGCCAACTGATAGGACCCAGGAGGTCAAAATAGGTGAGATCACCCTCCACCAACAGGCCAGTCACTAGGGGAATCCCCACAGCTCTGAACTAAGCATGCTCCTTTTTAGTATCTATTTCTCTGAAATGGAAGCAAATGCTGAAGATTTATGGCTGACTAAGTTTGCAGATGACTTATAATCGACTCCCCTGCAGACACTACCATTCTTCAAGAAGGTCTGTTTCTGACTAACAAATGGTGCCAAAGCCATGGTCTTAAACTCAAAGCTAAGAAATGCATAATTGTACCCTTTGGGATGTCAACTATCCCAGCTAATTACCATGTTAACACTGTGCTCCCAATAGCTGACCCAGTGGTCAGGGATCTGGGTATGCACATACACTTTTGACCACCACATCGCCTCAGTAGTCAGGAAATCCTTTTATGTTGCACAACTTATAAGTAAGATCATGGTATCTAGGTCCAAAGAGGTCATTATCCCACCTTATTCCACCCCTATTAGACCAATCATAGAGTACAAGGCTCCCTTTGGTATGTACCTGACCAGGCATATGCAGCAACTAGAGTGACCTCAGAGGTTCCTTAAAAAACTATTACAAAGCATAACAAACCTGCCTTATGAAGAGTGCTGTAAACTCCTTTCCCTCTACACAGTCTCCCATAGATTGCTGAGGGGTGATCTATGCCTGGATTACAAGGCATCCAAAACCCCCACACTTATGAATCTCCTACATGTTCATAAGTAAAACAGTGCCAGAAATACAAGGTCTAGGGACCTGAATTTTTTCTGTGACTTAAGCAGAACATGCTGGAAAAACAGATATGTGTCCCAGAGACTGTCCCTCATAAGGAACATGCTTCACGTCCTTGTAATTGTGAGTTCATCTATTACCCAGTTTAAGCACAACCTAGATCAGTGGATGAAGAATAGGAAATTTATACCAGGCCTGGCACCAGTCCCTTATGGGCAGAAGTAGATTATAAATGCCTGGCTCTCAGTGTCCTATTTGGAAATAGGACATCATTACTCTTTTGGGAAAACTTGACTAGGCTTTTAAAGGCCCCCTGGGTCATTACCCTACTAAGAATCTATGAATCTATGAAGTGACTGCTAAATGATTAAGCCTTGCAAATATCCAGAAAATGTCAGTAAGTAAAATAACCTTTAAATGTGGAAGGAAGTGGCAGATTACTAAATATTATTTGATTTGTAATGCTGTAGCTAACAAAAATTGATTTTAACCAAATTCTTGGTATTAAAAACATAGCTACATTGCCTAACAAAAATGTAATTTTTAAGTAAGCTGTGTCTAATAAAAATCTGCTTTTTAACCAAGCTGCTAGCAGCAAAACTGTAAATTGTGTGTCTTTCTGAAATGTAATTTCTAAATAACATGTTGATATGCATCTAGTACCAACTGAGGTACTTTTCCGTTAAACACCTACCATGCGTTTTCAGTGCCATATCGGCGTGTCTTGCCTTATTCCTCAGATTTCAGTGTTTTTCATTAGTATTCATTGGTAATCCTCATAAATAATAATTTAGGTTATCCAACAACAGAATGATGAAAAATTTTAGCATGGCTCCATCTTCACAGCCTTGAAAAAAAATGTCATTCAAGAAAATAAAAACATATCAAATAACTCTCATTATTAATTTTTAGTTATTTACTTTTCCCATTTACTGATACTGCTTTATCAGCCTCTGTGGATATCATGGTTTTGTAAATGAATGAAAGTTGTACATTTGTGGTGATAGCTAAAGCACTCCATGTGTTGTGATTTAACTGATGCAAGCTGGTTGTTAACATTTGTGAGAAGCAGC
The DNA here is from genome assembly GCF_019279795.1 of Protopterus annectens. NCBI lineage: Eukaryota > Metazoa > Chordata > Ceratodontiformes > Protopteridae > Protopterus > Protopterus annectens. The sequence goes on along the minus strand of NC_056741.1, from coordinate 1,062,933,222 downwards.
TTCCTACTGTTGTAAATGTTAAAATCATCGGTACTTTTTTGTATAGGGAAGGCAGACAGCTAAGAATGCTACCATTAACAGAGTTATAGCTCAGTCGAAAATATTCCTTTTTGGGGCCTTGTGGAGGGGCACCAAAACAGAACATATTTTGTTGGGCAGTGGGCAGCCTAACTCAATTAGTTTAGTTAAAGGTCCATGACAGACTGAGCGTGATGCCGATATGAAGCCCTGGGGAAAGCAAGATGCGTGGTAAGGGTTTAACAGAAAAGTACCCCAACTGATTTAAAAAAATCTTTCCCTCATCCTATAGTCTGCAGTTCCATCTCAGTGGTGTGCAGGTCCCTAATTTACGGATTTCATAGGTTCATAGGTTCATAGGTTGGTACTAGGCTATCAGCCCTAGGGCCTATACAAGCCTAGTCATAACAATTCCCTGGCTATTTCTTCCCGCATTATTTACTTTCCTGGCCCCTGTCTAGCAGGGCGACTGATGTGATCCCTGGGGTGAATTTCCTTTCTCCCATCGTCAAGGTTCCTCTTGAAGAGGTCCAAAGAGGCACTCTGCTTGACATGTATGGGCAATCTATTCCAGAGTCTGGGGAGTCTCTGGGTCAGGAACCTGTCCCTCCAGCATGTTTTGTTTATTGTGATGACAAGGTTTAGATCCCTGGAGCGTGTAGCTCTGAGGGATTGGGATTTCTTTAAGTGTAGCATGTCCAACAGCTCTGGGTTTGACATGGCCTTGTATGTTAAGCAGAGATCGCCTCTGAGTAGACGATATGCGACAGAGTATAGCTGGAGTTTTTTAAGGCGGTCAGCGTAGGGCATCTGCTTTAGGCCTGTGATTCTTTTAGTGAGGTATTTCTGAGGCCTTTCCAGTTGTTGCAGATGTCTTGAGAGGTACATACCAAATGGGGCGTTGTATTCTATAATGGGTCTAATGAGGGATGAGTATAGTGGGACAATGACCTCCTTTTTCCGGATGAAAAGCCCTTTGTGATGAGGTGTGCCACATAGAAGGATTTCCTGACTGTTGTGGCGATGTGGTTATCGAAGGTGAGACCACTGTCCACCTGTGTCCCTAAGTCTCTTATCATACTTTCTGTGTTTAGTGTACTGCCACCTATATGGTAATTCATGGATACATGTTTTTCCCAAAGGGGATAACAATACATTTCCTGGCATTGAGCTTGAGCCCATGGCTCTGGCACCAAGCATCTGTTTCTGTAAGGCCCTTTTGTAGAGTATCCACATCATTTGGGGATTCAATAATGGCTCCCAGTTTGCAGTCATCTGCAAACTTTGTTAGCCAGAGTCCCTTAGTGTTGACCTGTACTTCAGAGAAGTAGATGCCAAACAAGAGCGGCCCCAGGACTGAACCCTGAGGTACTCCACTTGTCACTTGTCTGGAGCTGGATTTGGAGTCGGCTACTTTTACAGTGTGGGTTCTATCAGTAAGCCATTTAGCAACCCATTGGGTGACATAGGGATTAATGCCCAACTTAGTAAGTTTATCTATGATTCCAGAGTGGGGATGGTGTCAAAGGCCTTGGCAAGGTCTAGATAGGCTGTGTGGACCACCTTACCCTTGTCCATGGCTCTGGAGACTGATTCAAAGAAGTCAATCAGGTTCAGGAGACAAGATCGGCCCTTCACAAACCCAAACTGGGTGGGGTCCAGTGTTTGAAGGTTGCCAATGTCTTTGTTTATAAGTTCCATGATAATACGCTCCATGGCCTTGCAGATAAGGCTTGTCAGACTGATGGGATGGTAGTTTCTGGGATCCAAGGTGGATCCCCCCTTGTGGATTGGGATAACTGTAGCTCTGCGCTACTCAGTGGGCATGAAACCTGAGGTGAGGCTATGATTAAACATGACACTTAGGTGAGGTGCCAGTTCATATTGTAGTTCATGTAGTACACAGCCTGGGATGTCATCTGGTCCCATGGATGCTGTATTCTTGGCTTTAGAGAGTGCGTTTTGTACCTGTGTGGCCGTTATTACTGGAATTTGGCAATCTTCCAGTATTGAGATGGGCCATTTAGGGGGTGAGAGGGGGGGTGAAGTTGGCACTGAATCGAACTGCCAGGATATTGGCAATATCCTTCGGATCAGTATATTTAATGCCATTCTGTTTTAGCTCAGAGCAGATCTCAGCATTGCCATTTAGATTCTTGACATAGTTATAGAATGCTTTGTGGTTGTCTTTGGAATCTTTGGCAATTTTATTTTCATAACTAGCTTTGGAGGATTTTATGAGGCATCTCAGTTTCTTACTGAGGCTAGTAAGGGAGTTTTTTGCATCCTGGGATTTTCCTCTTTTCTGCAAAAGTTTCTTCCTTTTGTTGTAAAGTTTGTTTATGGCTGGGGACCACCAGATTGGTTTCCTTTTTTTGGATGAGAGCATTTTGGTTCTATTTGGGATGGCACGATTCATGCATGAGTGGATGTGCTCATACAGTGCCTTAGTGTAGGATTCAGCAGTTGAACTTTCAGTTCCCGTCTGCATGGGTGTCATGAAGTTTGTCACTTCTGACTTGAGTAGCATGAAGTTGGCTTTGGAGAAGTTTTTATGGTGGTTTCTTTACTGGGGGGTGGGGGTGGGATGTGGATGTTAAGGGTGATTAGCTTATGGTCAGACCTGACTAACGATGGGGTGACCATAGGTATGGAGCATTGATTTCCCATATTGGTAATGACCAGGTCTAGGATATTGGAGCCCCTGGTGGGACTATGGATTAGTTGATCCAGGGCATTGGAATTTATGAATTCCAAGAACCGTTGTGCAAAGGTGATGGGACATGAGTAGTTTTCCCAGTTAATGGCAGGGTAGTTAAAATCACCCAGTATTAGGGTGTTTGGTTCTATCTTAATATTTTCCAGTATGTTTAGAAAGGTGTAGTGAGAATCTTGGGGTATGGTGGGAGATCTGTAGCAAGCTACAATTTGGATTGCAGTCTTACCTAGTCTTAGTTGCACTTGGAGAATTTCAGACACATTGTGTTGGCCAACTAGCCTGGTCGTGTGAATATCCTTGGTGAATATTGACACTCCTCCACCTTTAGTGTTTCGGTCCTGGTTTGGTGGCCGAAAAGTGTGGTAAGAGTTGTAGCCTGGTATTGCAGGGGTGCTCTCTGGAGACTTGAACCAGGTCTCAGTTACTGCACAGATATCGATGTTCTCCATTTTTAGGAGTGCCTCGAGAGAGTGCATTTTGATGTTTAGACTTCTAGCATTGAGTAGCATTACCTTCAGATTTTGCATGCTTGTACCTGTTACGGTGGTGGTTTTGTCCTTTGAAGTTTGCCTAAAAAAAGGCACTATAGGGGTGGCAAGAGCCTTAGCCAGTAACCTGAATCCCAGGGGTGACAGGTGCAGACCATCTCTGGCAAAGCATCGTGGTCTGTCAATCATGTCATCCCAGGCAGACAGATACTGGATCCCCTTTGAATGACACCATAAGCTTAGCCAATTGTTGAAGTCAATCATTTTATCCTTATATTGTGGTATCATTCTGGGCGAAGGCAGGATGCTACTCAGGGCTAGGGTCATACCTGCCTGGGCCACATGATCCGAGAGCTCTTCCATGTTTCTTTTCATGTAGTCCAGGGAGGTACATCCCAAGTCATTCACTCCAACATGGACAATGACAGAGTCATATTTGTACTTGTTGTGGAGTGACTTGAGTGCATGCGTTATGTGGCGGATCCTGGCACCCAACAGGCAGCTGACTATAATTTTCTCCTTATTCAACCTGGTGAGAGGGACATCAGTGTGCCAGACTATAGAGTCACCTATGACTAAAGTGTTAGGTACATTGTCTTGCCTTAGGGGCTGTTGCTGGGTGGCACACTGGTGTTGTGAACTATGTGACACATTGGTTGTGATTGGTGTTTGTTTGCGTTTCAGCTTCAGAGGTCTTTGTTGCTTGGGCAGGTTACAGTTAAGGGCCTCTGCATATGTGGATTTAGTGTTGCTATATGTGGGTGTTGGTGGTGTGGGTTTAGAAGGGCTATGTGTTGTTTGAGGTGTAGTGTGGGTGTTAACCTCCTCTTGACTGTTTAGCACAATCTTGGGTGGAGAGAGCTTTGCTTCCATTTTGGCTATGTAAGTGCATCTCTCACAGGTTGTAGTGTTGGGTGGTAGGAGGAGAGGGTTGTCTATGTACATGAGGCAATTGCTGCATTGTCCCAGTATGCCCAGATTCACCAGGTGGACAGGAGAAATCACCGGAAGCTGACCCTTGGACATGCCTGGTTTGGGTTTTTTTTTTCTTTGTAAAGTATAGGAGCTGTTTCCTTAGCAAGGTACTTTGCAATTATAGGCTGTTTAATGCCTACTATTAATTTCTCCTTGTTAACAAGGAGAGTTCAGTGTTTTTATGAGTTTAAGGCTTCCTAGTGCTTTCCAGCAGGTATTAGAGAAAGTGCTAGTCACAGGGATGCTTAAAGGTAAGATTGAAAAGAATGCACTCTGCAGTGTGCACTAGAGAAGTTAGATATGAAAGTAGGTAACTTGAGTTTTACCTGTTTAAAAAGTTAAGGTTTAGTGGAGAGTTACTATTTTTAAAACAGCAAGATGGATTGAAAGGGGTGGTCACTTTTGTATTTTGCTACTATGAAATACTGTAGGATGGCCAATAAATTTAAATAATTGAAGGGGTGGGAATAGGGCCAGGATATGAGGGGTGGGGTGGGGATAGGGCCAGGATATGATGTGAGTGGTGGGTGATCCAGGAGTGTAATTCTGTTACTTTATTAGGTAGACTTTGTATGTTAATAACAAAGATAGAGGGATGTTTAGTCAGGCGGGTATTAGTTGTAGTTGGGATAGAAGGGCCCAGTTGGGGTGGATATTGCTGGATGATAGTATATTGTTAGAAAAAGGGGAAGGTTTATTTGCTTAAAGGTAGAAGCCAAAGGGCTAGTATTTAGATTTAGAGGTTGTAGTAGAGACAGAGAAATGTTTTATTCTGAGGAGTTGTGTATAGGAAGAGTTGAAGAGAGAGGACAGATTAGGAAGGGCAGGGAGGATTCCTTGTGGAATAAAGGAGAAGTGTAAGCTGGGATGAATGTGAAATATTAAGTTGTGTATGATAGGAGGTGAGGAAAGAGAGGTAAATATGTAGGATTGATGTGAGGTAATGGGGTGCATTGTATGAATATGATACTGATAGAAGGAGAACAGAGATCAAGGTAAAAGTGTGTGAGGCAGAGCTTATTTACTTGGGAGGAGAGGAGTGAGAAATAAGATGAAAAGCTGAGTTGAGAGTATTAGGGAGCATTTTATTTACAAGGTAGAGATGAGTGAGAAAGAAGGTAAAATAGGTTAAGGGAAGGTAGAGTAACAACTGGGGCTACATTAAGATGCTGAAGGTGGGTGGGGAGATAATGAGGGGAAGGGGATGTGAGAGTGGGCTCGTAGAGTGCAGGCAAGTATAAACAGTATTGGGTAATTACAGATGCGGATAGTGAGAGAGGGTGACACAGGGTGAAGCAGGTATAAATATAATGAAAGTAGGCATAGGAATGGGGGTAGGGTAGGGGAACAGAGTGAGCAGAGTGAGCCGAAGCATAGCGAGAAAGAACGGAGCAGGTTGAACCAGAAACGGCAGTCACCACAAAAAACAATCAGCAGGCCAGGAAGCAAACAGTAAGAAGCACACAGTGAGAGTCAGCAGGTAAGTAGACAAAGTTGGTGAATGAGGGGAAGTGTAGGCAGAGAGGTAAGAGAAGCTACAGTGAGGTATTCACAGGGATTCACCATTAGACAGATACTGCTAAAAGGAAAGCTCAGACAGGAAATAAAAGAGTATAGCTAAATAAGAGATTCAACACTATGGCATTTACTAACTTATTGATACCAGAGAGAGACAAAAGGCAAGGCTTTTAAAATGGAGGTGAGTGTGTGTGTGTGTGTGGGGGGTCTCAGGTGGTATGCAGTTAACCTTTACAGTTGACAAAGTAAGACTATTTTGTGGTATGAAGTTGGAACATACTTTAGTTTGTGACTGAGTATGCAGACAAGAGCACAGGTGTTATTTCAGGTGATGGAGCAGTATCTATAAAGAAGGTAGAGTTGGTATGGAAGTGATGACACTTTACTCTTAAAACCAAAAGTTCCAAAAGATTGCAGCAAAACACAAAACACTTCCAAGTGAAGTAAATACAGTTGGAATGCTGAACACAAGTGAAACATTGAAATGTGAGAATCAAAGCCAACTATTCACTCTGGCTCACCAAAAACACCCTATCTCTCATGAGAGAAAAAGATAAGAATTGGAAACAAGGGATAAAAACTAATTCAGCAACATTCCTACAAAAATATAAAAACCTATGAAACCTACTAAAAAAGAAATCAACAAAGACAATAAAAACTACTTTAATAATCCCCAGTTCTCCCAAAAGTCTAGCCCCAAAAACTTCTGGCATACCATCAATTAAATCTTACATCCAGGTGAACCTACCACCCCCAACCTGTACCCAAATAATTCTCCATTAGAAACTGCCACCTTACTTAATACCCACTTTATCGAATCAAGTCAAAAACTAACCCAACCCTTCCAAAGCCACAACCCCCCTCACACCACTCACTACACATGCAACACCACCCCTTTCTCTCTTAACCCCATCTCCACAGTTTACATCAAGTCCTTTCTAGTAAAACTAAAACCTTGCTCTCCCTCTACTGATAACCTCTTTCCTTTCTTAAACTTGCAGCTCAATCCATAGTCTATCCTGTCTCTATCCTAATAAATAGATCTATCCAAGAGTCTACTGTCCCTGACATTTGGATATCTTTCTACACCATTCCTCTTCATAAAGGAGGTAACTCCACTGAGCCCTCTAACTACAGACCCATTGCCATCCAAGCTCCTTTATCCAAAATCTTCAAAAAATGCATTCACAACCAGCTTTTAACTCACCTTATTAATGAAAATCTTCTGACCCCCACTCAACATGGCTTTAGGCCATACCACAGCACCTCCACTGCCCTCCTGTCCTTCACTCACACTATCGCTGAAGCTAGGGACATAAACGTCCTGATAGCTTCCCTATTTCTCGACCTCTCTAAAGCTTTTGATACTGTCTCCCATTCCAAGCTACTTACTAAGCATACTGACCTTAATCTCTCCCCCTCTACTATTCACTAGTTCTCCAGCTATCTCTCAAATAGGCTTCAATCTGTCAGATGGCAATCTGCTTGCTCCCTCTTCCTACTTATTTAAACTGGTGTCCCCAAGGCTAAATCCTTCCCCCCCATCTATTCAACATCTTCACCAATCATCTTTTCTTCTCCTTCAACACATCCTCCCTTATACAATATGCCAATGACTCTACTCTTATCTCTTGTACTGATAACATCTCTAAACTTCTTTCTATAAACCCAAAACTCTTTCTCATCCATGGAAAAATGTCTCACAGAGCATCAACTTATACTAAATTCCAAAAAAAATAAACTCCTACTATTTCTTCCTAAACCTCTCTTCCACCTTAAATCCACCTTTACTATTTCTTCTGTAGATCACATCCTCATCAAAGCTGAACCTCACACTAAGTTACTGGGTACAATAATTGATGACAACTCAAAGTCAACATCCATATTCAAAACTGTATACAAAAACTAACCAGAAACTGGGTCTTCTCTACAGGAATAAAACATTTCTTGTTCCTAACTCCAAACCCACCCTTGCCCAAGCCTACCTCCTTCCATGTCTCCTTTATGCCTTCCCTATCCTTATTTATCTCCAGTCAAAACTTCTCTCCAAACTTGAACAATCTTACAACAACATACCAGATTCACCCATAACCAACCTTCTAAATCCCATCATTACCTTGCCCTGAAACAGCTTCAATGGCTGGAATTCCCCCAGCTCTTACTAATTTCCCAGCTGCAGCTGACACACTCCCTACTCAACAAACCTCTAGCCTGCCCACCTCTTTCTATCTTAGTATCCCCTTATACCTCAACTCGGTCTCTTCGTAGTTCTGACCAGCACCTTCTTGACATCTATAAATCCAAGAAAACCATTGGTAAACTCCTCTATAAACACCCAGTGTCCCTTGAGTGGAATAGGCTACCACCTTACATTCATAGCATCACTAGTTCCAGCTGTTTTAAAACTGAAGTCCAGCACTACTTTCTTAACTCAAAAGCTTGCTCTTGCCAAAATCCTCCATAATCTACATTTTCCACTTTTTCTTTTCACTTTCTGTCTACATCTCAAAATTCAGTGACTAATCTGCTCACTAGTCAGTACTACAATATGTTACAATAGGAAAGATATGTCAATACTGTTTCTACTTACAATATTATTTGTATTTATTTAAGTCTCTTTAATGTCAGTTATTTTGTTTCATCTGGTTATTGTATATTTAATTCTTGTTCGTGTTGTAATGCTGCATTTTTTTCCTTGGGTTTTGTATATTTCCTACTATGTTATCTTTGTGTGCTTGAAAACGGGCCATTGGCTTGGATGGACTAACCCGGTTAACAAATGTCAAATAAATAAATAATACTAAAAGCAAATGCTAGACTAGTACAACCAGCCTTATGAATAGGTTAGCCAAATATCCAGTATTTAATAGACAGGAAGGAACTGATATGATTATTAGACTTTGAGAGTATAGTCGCACTTGTAAAGGAACCTAATATCTGTAAGCATAAAACCGTTGACAAGATAAAGGCAAAATGGCTATATGTTCATGGAGATAAGAAAAAGCACCATATAAAATGTAGAACTTCAGATACTGTTAGGTAAAACACTGTATCCTGTGTAGTACTAGGGCAAGAATTCACCCAGTTCAAGGCACTATGGACATTCTGGGGTGAGAAAGCATGGTTAGATACCTTCTGCTGGGAATATGCTTCACGTCAGAATAAAGAAATGCAGGTTCAACAGCAAAAAGTCCAAAATATATTTATAGAAAGAGTGGAGAAGGGTAACTGCATCAGCAAACTTGACATACTACTAAGAATGCATTCTTCCGAATATACCAGTAAGAATAGGGATAAGGAAGGATTAGAGCAGTGTGGCACTCTGTTAAAATCCACACTCATGATAAAGAAAACAATCCTAGTAAGGATGGGGAAGGCAATATCAACTAGACACCCTGTTAAAATACACAAATCTATTAAAGAAAATAGATGTTGCAGAAATTTCTGACACATTTTTAGAAAAACAGAGACCTGATAAATACAAAGGGATAGCTGATGAAATTTCAAAAGGAACTAAAATCTTGCTTTAACTAGAAGGTTAAAAATAACTGCAAGTAATCATAAAAACATAGTTGCTAAGTTAGTAAAATAAGTAATTGCAGGAACTGATGGGGAAGAACTCATAATGTTATACATTGGATCACTGTTAAAGTTGCCATATGTATTAGAGTTATATCCTGCCAAGGATATAAGAACTGGTCAGCTTTTAAAGCTTCAGGGCACCTTCCACGCATACTAAATAACAGGAACTCAAGCAGATCCACCTAAAAAAGCAGTTTAGATTCCAAAAGCTTCAGAGCTTTCTTGCCTGGGAAGTGCATTCCCTGTGCATATTTCACAGAGCTGACTGTCTGCTAGCAATCCTTCAAGGCTGGGCAGATCAGTACCCATCTTGGGAAAACCTTCCACATATTTTCTGATCAAAAACTGTTCCTTTTCTTTGGAAAAGAAAAAAACATTTTTAGGCTACAAAAAGTGTTTTTATTGAGTGGTATGAATTGCAGAGGAGTTTTTCTCAGTGTATACTTATAGGTTCATAGGTTCATAGGTTTATACTAGGCTATCTGCCCTAAGGCATTTATAAGCCTAGCCCAAATTTTTGTGGCTTACGCCACCCCTTATATGAAAAAATACTGTGCCCATTAGTTTGTTGTGCCTCTGTCCAGCAGTGACACAGAGATGACTTGTATGACAAAACTGTGTAAAAATGTTTCCATATTAATTTCTACATTCTTGTGTATTGTTAAATTATTAAGGGCAGAATAGTGTATGTTTGGGAACTGTCATTTATTTTTTTTTACCTCAGAATCTTTATTTTTCTTTCAGGAGGTTTGCTGACTCTGCAAACTGCCTTTCCAGCTTTTCTTTTCAGCTGGACCATGGAGCAGTTACCAGTGTCCTCAGTTCTTCTTTCTCCTAACTGCAATCAGAGAAAAATGTCAGGCTAACTCCCTCCCTACCTCAGCCACCAGTCAGTGATTCTGCTTTGGCTGAACTTGGTTCCTCAGACCGATCATCAACTTCTCTAGGTCCCCCAGTGTAACTACTCAGGAAGCTATTAAGGACTGGGAGTTAGACACATCCTCTGTGGCTGTAGGGGTCCTCACTAGGCAAGTGAAAACCACTCTTGTTTATCTCAAGGAAAGGAAAAGGTGGAGATCTGCCACATTGTTGGGTTATGATGCCTGATCCCCTTAACAGTGGCCCTGCATGAGTCAATTTCTTTTCCAGGGTGTCTCCCAGGAAAATAAAACAAAAAATTAAGAATGTTACTTCTCCTGTTTTTATTACTATGGACAATATGGGAGACTTGGAAATCAACGCACTGCCTCCTCAAACAGTAGAATCATATGTTTTTTATGCCTTTTCTGACTAAAAGCAAAATTACTGTAACAATCATAGAACAACCACTGACCGATTACAAATTAACACAACAGTATTAATTCTGCTAACTATGATCTCCTGACTCTCTGTTTCTGACTTTCCATAACAGGCATGAATTCTGAATTCCATAAAAGAACTTTCTACAAAGAACAGAACTTTCGGCACTTATCCATGCTACCATTTTTCATATACAGCAAGAAATAAATCATTAGAAACATATTGAAAAACAGTCAGGAATCCATCTGGGAATAAAAGCATATTTAAAATGAAATACACACTGTAACATTTTTCCTTCTATGTACACCTCACCCTTCACAGTGCTAATGTTTAAAATCCTGTTTCTTTCCTTACTTTAAATAGAAACAGAAAAAGAGTTCCCTCTAATTCTGATACTGACTCTCAGTCAGAAGAACAGAGAATGGAGGGAAAATGTTTTTCTACAGTGATTTCAACAGAAGCTGAATATTCTGATTCTGAGGACAGTATTACTTCAGATTTCCCTCCAGAAGAGCTATGTCTTTCTGAGACCTTAGCTAAAATGAGAGAGGTATTTCAGTGGAAATAAAATGAAATCCCTGTTTCACAGAAAAATATTATGAATTGTCACAGCTTGATATTCCAGAGTCTGCTGCTTTCCTTCCTGTGTTATTATCTTTAGAGGATGTTTTCTTAATAGCTTCCTGTATGCCTGACAATCAACCTTGTGCTCCTCAAAAGTCTGATAGATTATGCAAGATACCTCAGTCTCATAGATACCTGTTTTCTAATCCTAAAACAGACCCTGCTGTTATTTCCTTGTCTAAAACTTCTGCTGCTAATTGTATTATTAATGCTAACTCTATTCCATCTGACAAGGATGAGAATGCTTTTTGATAGACTTGAAAAAAAGTTTTTTTCTAGTATTTTAACTTTCAGAATTACAAAAAAGAAGTTATGTACTCACCATAACGTTCCATCTGTGTTGTCTGCGTCAGTCTTCATCAAACCTATGGGTTGTTGGTTCCCAGCTCGGAACCAACTCAGCCAAGCTTATGCTTCCAGGCTAGAGCTCCTCCCACCCTATCCATACTGCCTAGCCCTAGCTCCTCTCAGATACCTCAGATTGAGTTAGCTACAACATTTTCATAAAAGAAAAATACATTATAAAAGACAAAAAGGCAATACAGCATAAAAGATGCTCAGCAGCTCAAAACAGGAACAAAGGTTCCCAGTATAATGCATCAGCTCCTTCAGAGATAAGGATGGGGGAAGGAGAGGTGGAAGGTCAATGAAGACTGAAGCAGACAACACAAATGGAACGTTATGGTGAGTACATAACTTCTTTATCTGATGTTGTCTATTCAGTCTTCATCAAACCTGTAGGGCAGAGTCCCTAGCTACACAGATCTGGGTGACCTTATCGAAGAATATTCCAGAGCACTGCAGAACCAAAAGCAGCCCTGTTCCTGGATATGATGTCAAGTTTGTAATGTGAAATAAAAGTCTGGGAGCTTGCCCATGAAGCAGTTGCATACATATCTTCTAAAGAAACCCTAGACCAGAAGGCCTGGGAAGTGGCAATGGATCTCATGGAATGACCTCTGACTGGTTTAGGTAGGGGAACATTGTTCACCAAATACAAGTGAATAAAACAGCTTATTAGCCAACGAGCAATAGTAGCTTTAACAACAGCTTTCCCGTTTGTGGAATCTAAAACAGTGACAAACACCTGATCAGATTTCCTGAAAGTTTCTGTCCTATCCAGGTAGAACAGTAACTGTCTATGAACGTCCAAAAGATGCAACATATATTCATCCTTATTTTGAAAGTTTGGGAAAATACAGGGAGATTAATAGATTGATTAACAGTGTTTATCGAAGCAACCTTTGGTAAGAAAGAGGGGTTAGTACGTAAGGTAACTCTGTCTTTATGGAAAATAAAATAGGGAGGTTTGCAGGATAGCACCTGAAGCTCAGAAACCGTCTTGGCCAAAGTAATAGCCACTAAAAAGGTTATTTTCCAGGACAAGAATTTCAATTCAGACTTAGCAGCAGGCTCAAAGTGGGGGATAAAGTCAAAGCTTGAAGAACTAATGTAAGATCCCACGGAGGAGTAGGATCCTTGATAAGAGGTTGAATAAGGAAAGTATCTTTGAGAAAGGCTTTGCAAACTCTAGAAGAAGCCAAAGATGTAGCATTCTTCCCAATGTGAAAATTAGAAATGGCTGCTAACTGAACTTTGATGGTAGAGAAGCTGGCCCCCGAATGAAAAAGACCAGTCAGGAAATCCAAGGCTGCCAACATGGGTGCTGTAAGTGTATCAATGTGTTGCTGTTGTGCCCAAATGGAAAACCTTTTCCACTTAGTTTTATACATTTTCCAGGTAGAACACTTATGAGAAGAAATGATAATCTTCTGGACTGGCGAAGAAGGCCTGGATGGTCTAGCCATCATTGGAATTGGAGAAGCCATGCAGTTAGTCTCAACTGTGAAGATACAATAGGCACTGAAGGGTGAGGCAGAAGGTCCGGACGTGGTTCCAAGGTCCACAGAGGGCAAATCAGGTGAGACCAAAGGAAGGTGAACCAAACTTGTTGAGGCCAAAGGGACAATGAAGATCACTTTGCTCTTCAACCTGTATGCCTTTTGAAGAAATTAGGGAATTAGAGGAAATTGAGGAAATGCATAAAGAAGACTGGGAGGCCAAGCATGGACTAGAGCATCTCTTGGTGACTGTCCCCGTGGAGGGATCAGGGCAAAGTACCTACTGCACTTGTTGAAGGGGGAGGCAAAAAGGTCACAACAGTGTTGGCCCCACCTGAGGAAGATCTGGTTTGCCACTGACTAATTCAGAGACCACTCATGAGGTATCAGAAGTATCCTGCTGTCCGCTAATATGTTGTGCTCCCTCGGAATGTGTATTGCAACTAGAAATCAGCTGGTAGAGAGAACCCATTGCCACACTCTCATTGCTTCTCGACAAAGGGGGTAGGACTTGGTTCCAAGGGAGCGGAGGGCATGCAACACTAAAAGCACCACCCTTATCTCTAGGATGTTGATATGCAGATTGGTTTCCTGGGGAGTCCACATACCTTGGAGTGTCCATCTCAGGTAATGCCCCACCCCCACCCCAGCTGGGAGATATCCATGGTCAACATGGTGACGAGGGTGGGAAGAATGAAAGGTCGACCTTGAGATACTTCTGGATTGTGAAGCCACCACAAAAGAGAATTTCTGCACACTCGAGACAGTCTCACAGGATGACTGAGGGGGTGATGCAGAAGGGACCATTGGACAATGTCCACTGAAGAACTCTCACATGTAAGCAAGCTGTTGGTAGTAGGGTAATTGTTGCAGCCATAGAACTCAGATTCCTGAGAACCAGACTTGCTGGTATGTGTCTGCAGGGAGAGAATCCTGAAAAGCCAGGGTTTTGGTTCTGTCCAAGCAGGCTCCTATAAAATCTATAATTTGTACATGTTGCAATTGCGACTTTTGAAGGTTTATGGTGCTCCCTAAAGTAGGAGTTAGTTGTAAAAGAAAATCCCTGGCCTGAATTAGTAGATGCCCGGATGGTGCGACTAGGAGCCAGTCATCCAGGTAAGGAACCACATGGAATCCCTGCAGTCTGAGGTGAGCTGCAACCACTGCCATGCATTTGATGAACACCCTGGGGGCTGTGGTGAGACCAAATGGAAGCATGCAAAAGTGGTAGTAAGTGGCGCCCTGCCTGAAACAGAGACACCTTCTGGAGTGTCTATTCATTTTGATGTGATGGTATGCATCCTTCTGGTCTATTAGTCACATCCATTCATCCTTCTACAGAAAGGGAAGGATGGATTTAACCATGATCATCCTGAACTTCATGTGTTTCACTGATTTGTTCAGATAAGTCAGGTCCAGTATAGGCCTGAGATCCCCTGTTTTCTTTGGAACTAAAAGGATCGGGAGTAAATCCCTGATCCATGCTGGTCTGAGGGGACCTCCTGGATGACTCTTTTTTGAAGCAATTTTGCAATTTCCAAAGTGTGTCTATCTAATTGGGTGGAACACTGGGGAGGTATAGTTTTGGTTTGGGGGGGGGGGTTTAAAAAGGGAATGGAGTAATCTCTGGATATGACCCCTTGCACCCATCAATTGTGGGTAATGACTAACCAGGCTTCTAGGTGCAAGGAGCATCATCCCCTAATTGCCTCTAGAGAGGGATGGTTGGGCAACACCTCAGGAATTCTGCAAGGATTTCTCTGATGGAGAATCCAGAAATCCCTGATTCAGCAAACCCTCTCAGCCCCAAAGGTGTCATTTACCACTGGAATCATTCCCCTCTCTGCCCCTCCCTGAGCATCCTGGAAAGGACCCTGGGATTTTCTGAACCACAACTTCTTTCCCCCACACTGATTCCTGGAGAAGGACCTTTGTGGGGTAGAGAAATGGACTGCAATGGCAGACATAGTCTTTCTCACTGTAGGAGAGTGTGTCATGAAGGGTTAATCCAAAAAGGGAAGAACTATCAAAGGGGACATTGACAAAAGACACCTTAAAGGGTTCCACAAAATCATATAGCCATATCCAGGCATAGCGCCAAATGGTATTGCGAGAACCAGCCACCCTAGAGGTGCCCTCAGCTGGGTGAGAAACCAAACTCATAGACACACTGGAAATGGACTGCAGAGTGGTCATACGGTAGGTAAAGGAAGTCCGTTCCTCTGGCATCATGGACTCAGGGCCAGAGCTAGAGAATTCCTTAAGTAAGTCTCTCTGTAGCATGGTAAAATGGACAAGGTAATTCAATGCTCTGAGGGCAAAGGGTGAAGAATCATAGACCCTTTTTCCAACTCTTTCCATTGCCCTAGACTCCCTATTAAAGGGATGGACAGTAGAGCTTTCCTAGGCAAGCTCTTTCCTGGTCACCACCACCACCATGACATCTACTTGAATGCCCTTAGTCCAGTGAGGTCTATCCTAAAGGGCAATAAGGATCTTATCTGCTCTTTTTGGGATAGGTTCTGCAGCATCTGGTTCCTTCCATGCCCATGCAGATACCAGGTCCATGATGGGATCTGCAGGGGAGACACCCAGGATGTACATGGGCTGGTCCTGAAGGCCTCAAAAAACACTGACTCACCCAGGATGGGATTTGGGGCTGACCAGCCACCTCTTTGGTGAAGAATCTCTAATATGTTTACAAATGAGATATCAGGTGGAGATCTGGGGAACATCTCCCCTTCATCGAAGTTGGTGTCTGCCCTGAGAGATTCTTCTGAGGAATCTAGGTGCCTCATTTTGCACCTTCTCTTCTGAGGAAACTCATCAGTGGGGTCCTCCAGGGAGGTGTTGGCAGAGGTATTAGCTTCCCTAAATGGAAGAGACTGGAGACCCTGCAGAACTGGCTGTCCCTGTGGCAGAGGAGAGGTCTCTGACACAGAGCTCAAGATGAGAAGGGGAAGGATCCAAAACAGTAGGTGCCGAAGGCCTCCTAGGGGTGGACAGGACCCTCTCCACCACCTCAAAGGCATAAGGACTACTGGAATCATGAGGAAGACTGCTTTGTCCCAAGGGATCAGGAGCAGGTCATCCCCAGTCACCAACAGCCCTCCACTCCGAGGGGAGAGTTGGCACTGAGTTGTAGAATGTCAAGGCACTGAGGTGAAGCAACAGCACTGAAAACTTCGGAGTCTAAGTCATCCCCCAGACTCGATGTCGAGGCTTCAACTCCAAGATACACTCTGGCCCAACATGGTCGGAACAGAGAGAGTGAAGGAAGGCATCGGCCTCGAAGTAGTAAGGACTACTGGGTCTGACACACTGGCACCAGGCACCGAAGGATCCAGGAGCTCTGAAACAATAGGCCAGAAAGGAGAAGGAGAGATTATCCTACAGGGAGAAGATCTGTTCACAGATTGCACAGGGGATGGTGACAGGAGGACCCTCTCTGGATCTGTGTATGGGGAAACTTCCTCATCAATCTGTCCACTTCATTCTCTGACAGGCTCCAAAAGGACCTGATGGGCGAGGACACAGAGGAGGGTTTGGAGTGAAGCCTGGGGGAAATGACCATAGGGGACAGGCTAAGTGCTGATAGCTCCAGCCCTGAAGGGGGATTAGGGGCACAGAGTGGAGAGGGAGACACCAGTATCACAGCCAGGGAAGTGTGCTCCAATGGTCTCGGGGCCTTCTTATGAGGCTCCAACTCAAAAGACATAGAGGGGTCTGGTGACCATATCTTAAGGTCCCTGGCCTCCTTAGGTTACTTGGCTGGAGTTTGAGCCCCTGAAGCAGAAGCAATGGCAGGAGAAGGAGGTGGAATAAGACCCCTGAGCACAAGCTTGTTTCATCTACCTGCAAGGGCCCAGGGGAGAAAGGCCTTGCAGATAGAACAATCCAACTGAAAGTGGGCAGGACCCAAACAGTAAATGCACTCCCTCTGGGCATCAGATACAGGGATCTTATGCCCACAGGAAGTTCATTTTTTAAATCCAATGGGTTTATCAGACTTCTCTGACATGGTAGCATTGAAAGACAAAAACAGAGAAAGAGAGAAGAAAAAAAAATTGTGACAACCACAAGCAGAAGAGAGACTACACTACAACTAAGAATGAATAACTAACTAACTTTTTTCTAACAAAGTCAGGAGAAGGATAAGAAAAATAAGGAATAAGAAAAATGGTAAAAATACCATTTACAACCTTAGAATACACTCGCGAAGGAGCTCTAACCCAATCACAATGCTTTCGCTGAGTACGGCAAAAGAGATCTGAGGTATCTGAGAGGAACTAGGCAGTGTGAGTAAGGTGGGAGGAGCTCTAGCTTGGAATTCTAAGCTTGCAGATGGCCGAGTTGGTTTCAAGCTCAGAACCGAGAACCCACAGGTCTGATGAAGACTGAACAGACATTAGATCTGCCAGACTCACATGTTAAAATTTGTATAGGCTTCTTCTAAGAACACAAGAAACTGTTAACCACCACTCTTCTGAGGTAAACAATTCACTGAATGCCTCGTCTATCTTCTACTAATGTAACCAAACTCTTGTTAAAGTGTTCTTTTAATTATGTTGATGCTGTGTCCAGAGCTGCTGCTACAGGATCAGTGATGAGAAGATTTGCTTGGTTTCCTTATTACATATACCAGAAGATGCTAAAACTGAGGTTTTAGATTCTGTTCTCAACAGGAATGTTCTGTTTGGCCCTTCTGATGCTGAGCTTCTTAACAGATATGATGAAAGGGAGAACTGATTTAAGGATTGACCTACATTTTTTCAAAGTTTAATAAAAAACTGTCTGTCTAACTAAGCACTATTTTCCAAAAAGCAGTTTAAGCAGCAAACATGTTTTTAAAAAGCAATGGCAATGCGGCTCTAAAACGAATGGGAAAGCATCTCAGAATCTGAGACAGTCCAAAAACTCACAATGACTACTTACCACTCCAGGTCCCCCATCTACCCTGCAGTTCTGTCCCTCAGTCTATGTTTTCATCCTTCCCAGTGGTATCAGATTACTTCAGTTAAATGGGTTCTGAAAATAATCCATCAGGGTAAAGATAGCAATTGTGGTTTCTTCCTCCTTTTCAAGGGATCCCTCCTTATGTTGTAAATCAAGTATCTGTTTCAGTTTTGGAACACATGTTGTCTCAGGGGCTCATAGAAATAGCGCTTTCAGATCAGATGGGGAAAGGTTTTTATTTAATAACTTCTTGCTTGTGCCAAAGAAAGAGGGAATTGCAGAAAATGATATCCATTCAAACCCTGTTCTTTTATTCAGTTTGCTGTTAAGGCTAGAATTAAAAGATGTCTGCCATCTCATTTCTAATGGCAAAAATTTCAGATTTTCTTAAGATTTTCTGTATCTGGCTTACATTATCAATTCTCTGTTATACCTTTTGGTCTAGCCACTTCACTGAGAGTATTTACAAAGTGCCTGGCTCCAGTAATTGCTTACTGTAAAGTTCAAGGAATTGACATCTTACTTATTTGGCTGATTGCCCAATATTTGCACACTTTTTTCCAAATGTCAACATTCCCTGACAAGTGCCATGAAACTCTTGCTCAGTCTGAGGTTTCAAGTGAACTTACAAACATTTGTTCTCATCCCTTCAGACAGAATAAATTTTCTTGGGATGTCTTCTGAATACTTCCCTAGGAAGAGGCTTTCTTTCACTAGACAAAGAATATCTGCATGAAGAATTTTTTTTCTGAGCTTTTCCAACTAGTCTGTGGTATCTGCAAATGATGTTTTCAGGTTTCTGGGTTTTAAGACTTCTATGATTACCATGATTCTCTTGACCAGACTTCATATGAGAAAAATTCAGCGGTATTTCAGGTCAGTCTGGTCTCAGCATCAGCACCCTTTATCTTTTCATATTCAAGTGCTGAGGTTTGTGAAAAGGGACGCATAGTGGTGGGTAGACTAGTACTCTCCCACCTCAGGTCTCCCATTCTTTCTGCTGTCTCTTCTTTATTCTGTTACAACAGATGCTTCAGACTCAGATTAGGGAGCTGTATCAAAAAAGGGTGAAAGCGCAAGGTCTGTAGAATAAGAAGAACAGGCAAAAGAACACATGTTACAGAGATGCTGGCATAAAAAGGGTTTGAAAGCTTTAAATCATTTCTGGCCTGTGGACTTTTTCAAGTTATCACAGACAACACCACTGTGATGTGATATAAAAACAAGCAAGGGGAAGTACCAGATCTTATTCTCTTTACAGGCTTGTTATGATGGCCTGGGACATGGCACTTCAGCTTCTTTTGACTCTTCAGGCCACATACATTCCATCAGAGCAAAGTATTGTAGCAGACAAGTTAATTAGACACAGAACATACCCTCAGAAAAGGAAATTACACCTGGGAGTTTCCAGGAATTGATCCAGCTATGAGAAACTCCTCAAATAAATCTGTTAGTTTCCTTTCAAAACAGACAAAGAAATTCTGATCCAGGATTCCTTGCAAATATACGTAGAAGACAGATGCTTTCTCATTCTCATAGACAGGAATGTTCATGTATGCCTTTCTTCTTTCAAAGATCCAGAAGAACACTTCAAATATAGTGATGGTGATCCTCTTTTGGTTCAGGCCACAGTGATTATCTCCCTTCTTTTTAAAACTGGTCATGAGCAATTATGACAAGCTTTCTCACATTGTTTGAGACACCCCAACATGGAAACACTTCATTTGATTGCCTGAATTTTACAGTTTTAATTCCTTTAGGTACTTTTTCCCTGAAGACATGCACCGGATAATAAAGGAGAATAAAAAAAAAACTGCTATTAGAAAATCTGATATGTGTAAGTGGAAGAGATTTTCTAGCTGGTGCCATTCTAAGAAAGAGAACCCATTTAAGACCTGAATGCTTCTTGTGCTTGATTATATGTGTGAAATATTACCCTCTGACATTTCTTACTTATCTATCAAGATTAATATTTTGGCCATTTCTACTTCTCTGCTCTTAAAACTTTCCCTTTCTTTTGTTTTGTCTTTTCAGCTTTTCCCAGTTAGGGGTCGCCACAGCAGAACTCCGGTCCGCTAATCACTGGCAATAGATTTTTATGGTGCCGAGTTGCCAGCCCGATGCCCAGCTTTCAGCAAAGGCACGCCCATTCACGCATGCCTTTCAGAGGCCACTCAACCACGGGGAGGGCATGCAGACTCCACACAGAAGGCACTCCAGCTGAGAATCGAACAGGAAAACCTCTTGCTGTGAGGCAACAATGCTACAGCTGTACCACCACAGCTTATTAAAAAAATACCTGTCCTTAAGTCAAGCAGTTTTTGAAAGGGATTTTACATATCTGTCCACCTAGAAAACAGGTGGCTCCGCCTCTGGATCTTAACTTTGTGCTTGGAAAAACTAGCACTACTTCCATTTGAACCAGTACTTTAGGCAGATTTAATGTTCTTGACATGGAAAATGTGACATTTATTGCCCTGACTTCTGCAAGAAAAGTATCTAAGTTACAACACTATGGCACAGCAATCGTTCCTCAATTAAAAGAAAGACAGGGTTCTTTGAGAACAAATCCTTATTTTATGCCTAAAGTGGTTTCATAGTTGACCGTGTGACAATCTAATAATATCCCTATGTTCTTTCCATAACCTAAAAACAAGGGTGACAGAATCTTACATACTCTGGAATTCAAAGACACAGGAAACAGCCCCAATACTGAATAGACTCAACATCACAAAATTAGGATAATGAAATAGCAGCAAACGGTAGTCTAACCATGAACACAGTGTAACAGTCCAAATAATCCATTCACAGAATCTCCGTAGTAAAGGTAAAAAAGTTTAATCCATGGAAGAATAAAATGAGCGCTTTTGCGTAGGATCACCTACGCTTCTTCAAATATAAAAACATACAAAAACTCTCCCTATTTTATATCAAATATGGCGGGAAGAGTGAACATAAAATGACAATTATTCAATCAATCAATTACTTAAACTATGAAGACTTGCCAACAGTTACTATCGCTGTGTCAACAGCATTCTGATCATAAACGCAGCTTGATCCTAACAGTAAATAAATAAATATAAGCTTTACTTTTGATCACTGTCTTTCATCATAATCACACTGACTATTTACAATATTTTCTGAGTGCATAATGCTATAAGTTTCCTGATTTCATCCTAAATACCGATGGAATACGCATTAAAGTTTCATGCATAAGGATTGTCAAATACATAACTGCAGCATAAATACGTTAAACTAAACAGTTTATGTTGTCACCTTTGTAAATATAAAATATATTGCACATAAATCAAGTTTAAGCAACATTTAGCGAAGCATGGTTGTATAATGAATTGCACCTAATAAAGATCTCTCCCTTCTCTTATAGCAGTAAATGCTAGATGATCGCTGTTAAATGCATAAACCCAACGTAAACAAACCAACCCAAGACAGCCAATAGATCGACATTATTGTAGAACGTGAGGTAGCCATCAAACACGTAAATAGAATTACTGTGAATTTTTGTTGCCTTGATATACCCTGATTCATATAACCTAGACACATAAACTTAGAGTGAACAAATGGGTGTCATCTAGTACAGGGGATACCTGATAAACAACTTGCATCTGGTATTCCATTATGCGATATTATGCTGTTACGTAAAATGAGGTGCGCAGTAAGAGTCACTTATTTACCGCAGTTTCCTTTCTTTCTATTTATCTCAAGAAACGTTGTTCACTGAATCAAGTGACAACAACTATGTATAGATAATATTTATAGCAGAATAAAAAGCCTTAATCTAAATCAAAATCCTATGTGTAAATGTAAATATATACAGCATAGGGATATTATAAGTGTAATATACATAAATAAAAACATAACAAATTGATTACCTTAGAGTCATATCAACAGATGTATGTATGTATAATATTATTATTTCATATAATACATGCAATTATCTATATATATATAGACCAGAGCCCATGTATATTAATACTATTATAGGTTCTCATAGCTTCATTAACATACTTCACTAAAATGCTATATATGAGAAGGATGTAATATAGGTCTATATAATTACAGCCTTCTCATATATAGCATTTTAGTGAAGTATGTTAATGAAGCTATGAGAACCTATAATAGTATTAATATACATGGGCTCTGGTCTATATATATAGATAGTTGCATGTATTATATGAAATAATAATATTATACATACATACATTTGTTGATATGACTCTAAGGTAATCAATTTGTTATGTTTTTATTTATGTATATTACACTTATAATATCCCTATGCTGTATATATTTACATTTACACATAGGATTTTGATTTAGATTAAGGCTTTTTATTCTGCTATAAATATTATCTATACATAGTTGTTGTCATTTGATTCAGTGAACAACGTTTCTTGAGATAAATAGAAAGAAAGGAAACTGCGGTAAATAAGTGACTCTTACTGCGCACCTCATTTTACGTAACAGCATAATATCGCATAATGGAATACCAGATGCAAGTTGTTTATCGGGTATCCCCTGTACTAGATGACACCCATTTGTTCATTCTAAGTTTATGTGTCTAGGTTATATGAATCAGGGTATATCAAGGCAACAAAAATTCACAGTAATTCTATTTACGTGTTTGATGGCTACCTCACGTTCTACAATAATGTCGATCTATTGGCTGTCTTGGGTTGGTCTGTTTATGTTGGGTTTATGCATTTAACAGCGATCATCTAGCATTTACTGCTATAAGAGAAGGGAGAGATCTTTATTAGGTGCAATTCATCATACAACCATGCTTCGCTAAATGTTGCTTAAACTTGATTTATGTGCAATATATTTTATATTTACAAAGGTGACAACATAAACTGTTTAGTTTAACGTATTTATGCTGCAGTTATGTATTTGACAATCCTTATGCATGAAACTTTAATGCGTATACCATCGGTATTTAGGATGAAATCAAGAAACTTATAGCATTATGCACTCAGAAAATATTGTAAATAGTCAGTGTGATTATGATGAAAGACAGTGATCAAAAGTAAAGCTTATATTTATTTATTTACTGTTAGGATCAAGCTGCGTTTATGATCAGAATGCTGTTGACACAGCGATAGTAACTGTTGGCAAGTCATAGTTTAAGTAATTGATTGATTGAATAATTAATTGTCATTTTATGTTCACTCTTCCCGCCATATTTGATATAAAATAGGGAGAGTTTTTGTATGTTTTTATATCTGAAGAAGCGTAGGTGATCCTACACGAAAGCGCTCATTTTATTCTTCCATGGATTAAACTTTTTTACCTTTACTACGGAGATTCTGTGAGTGGATTATTTGGACTGTTACACTGTGTTCGTGGTTAGACTACCGTTTGCTGCTATTTCATACTCTGGAATTCTACAGGTAGCTCAGCTACTACTTGAACAGAATTAAATCCTTCAGGAAAGCCTGTCAGCTATTTGCCTCCATGAAGGTAAGAAAAAAAGGAAAAACAGTGTCAAAACAGACAATTTCTAGATGGTTGTCTGATGCTGTTTCTTTTTGCTGTTCTCCCCACAGCAAGCCACTTCCAGGTAGGATTAATGACCACTCTGCAAGGGCTTTGGATTCTTCTTAGGCTTCTGCAAAGGATGGATTCTAGACGTATTCTAGAGGCAGCAACCCGGTCCTCTGTATATACTTTCACAGAGCATTACAAACTGGATTCTTTTTTCCATGTCCAGAACCGGCTTTGCTAGGACTATCCTACAGGGGCTTCTGGATTCTTGGATTCTTTCCTTTTCCATCCTTTATGTTTACAAAGTCTGGTGGTATGCCTAAGTAGCTTAGCCTGCTGCAATGGTGATCTAATGTTGAACATATTACAATTATGTAAGTAAATTTAGCAAAACAATAAATGTGCTACTGGAATCTCTGCTGCAGTAGCTTTCTCCTCCTTCTTCCACCCTTCTTATTCTGTTTCTGTGTATTGCCAGAGTTTGGATGCACATAGCCTTGTGTATATAGTTCTATATGTTTTACTACTGCTTTTTCCTTTCCTAGAATATTTCTTTTCAGAACTATAGCTTTTATTCCTGAAGAAAGAAAGCTCTGAAGCTTGTGGCACCCAAACTGTTTTTTTTTACATAGATCTGCTTGAGCACCTGGCTGTGGGGGTGCATGAAAGCTTCCCTGAAGCTTTGAAAACTGGCTGGTGGTCATATCCTGGGTAGGAAATAACTCAAGCAGCTTAGGCTACAGCAACAGTGATGTATTAGAACACCTACTGTTTAGTAAGGTTATTTACACAGCTGTACCAAGTACCATATGGAATCCTGTCAACAGTAATTAAAGATGCCTATGTGGAGACAGAGATGGAAAACCCATAGCGACAAATTCATTGAGAGAAAAATCAGAACCTGAAAAGAGTTCAGTGTTTCCTTCTGTAAGATTAAAATAGATGGCTACTCAGAAGCAGGACTCTAAGCAGTAATACATAGAGGAACATAAACTACTGAAGAAAAGGTTAAAGGACTGCAAAACATTTAGTACAGAAGCAGGAGCGGCCTTAGGTCAACTGGTGCCCTAGGCAAAAGGGCTCCACGACGCCCCCCACCACACCACCCGGTGCCCCCATCCTGGTCTACCTACATTAAATAAATACTGGAAAAGCGCCCCTGCTAGAGCGGCGCCCTAGGTGGCCACCTAGTTGGCCTATGCCTAAGGCCGGCTATGTACAGAAGAAAATCAATGGCATAAGTTGCCTTTTATAGATGAGGAATTAGGAGAAAAAAATAACCTATACCTGTATTGGTAAGGGAAGAAGCTATGCCCTCCAATTCATCTTCAGGGTACTGACAAAAGTGCTCCTGACTTGGCAGATTGTTGGATAAGCAATGAAAATGTTAGGAAAGTGCAATAGGAGGAGATACATTAACCAGGGACAGAGAAAGTATAGCTAGAATAGAAGAAGAGACAGACAAGCAGAAGGACCCATATCATACACATATTTTGATTTTAAAAAGTGACTTACTTAACATGGTGAGTAAAGACAGACAAGAAATACTATACTGACTGTTATTTCCAAAACATTTAGAACATTTGAGATGAAACTGACACATGGTCATATTTTGGGAGAATACTTAGGACGAATAAAGCCAAAGCTAAAATTTTTTATCATCTTTATAGATTTATCACTTATGACAATTATATAATGAAAACAAACCATATTGATATATTCTCAGTTACAAACATTTTACATCACATATAAATCATCTGTACACTCATTGTCAATCTAGCATTGTATAGCTCATTCAGTTTCTGATTCCCTTAAACCTCATTCCTCCTCCAAAAATTTATTCTGCATTTATTATTCCCACAATTCCCATTTTTGTATGCTACTTGTGCAGGGGCGGCTCATGCTATTGGACTGCCGGATTGCAGCCCTCCCACCTGTAAAACATAAAAAATTAATTCCCCACAACATAAAAAAAATAAAATTAAAAATCTGAGTAGTCCCGGACTTCACGCATGCGTGCTAGTTCTGACTGCTGTCAGAGGCAGACCAGAACTCCACGCATGCATGCGTGCTCATTCCTGACCTCCAGACTGCTTTCTTAGACAGTCCGGATAGGTAAGGCAGGAAACT
The DNA here is from genome assembly GCF_019279795.1 of Protopterus annectens. NCBI lineage: Eukaryota > Metazoa > Chordata > Ceratodontiformes > Protopteridae > Protopterus > Protopterus annectens. Next base: position 1,062,907,573 of record NC_056741.1, on the reverse strand, counting down.
CCACCCTTCCACCCCAGAGGTCTGTGTGGTGATGACCACACAGACCAAAAGGTCACCAGAATGCATCGCTTGCAGGCTGGAGGCTCCAGCCTATCGCGGGGACCCTACTCACATCTCGTGGGAGAACAGCATGCGTGGGCCATTATGGAGAGCTTAGCTGCATCACCCACAGATGGAGGACTTAGCTGAGGGTGCCGTTACAGAAAGTAGACAGATTTAGCAGGTAGGTAGTACATGGACAGTGTGTGTGTGTGTGTGTGCACACGTGTGTGTAAAGCTCAGGGAATGTGGCAAGGGAGTTTTCATACTGAGGGTGCATTAGGTCTTGCTTCTGTTGAAAAACAAAAACACAGTTTATCTGTGACAGTAGGGCATGAGGTATTTTGCTGTTTTAATAAGTTATGATTTTGTAAGACATATTGCTTTCTTTTGAAAATAGCAGCAGTATGGCTATCTGTAAACCTTATCAGATTTAACATGCAGTTTTCTCTCTTTTGAAAACTGTTGTAACAACTATTATACATTATCGCCTTTCAAATGCCATACATTGAACCCTTTCTCCCTGGACCTCAGGTGAAAATGGGCCCTGTGCCCAGTCAGACATTCCTGGCAAACAAAAGCATTAAATTAATTAATTACTAATTAATCTACTTTTGTTCTTTTATATAGGAATATTTCCAGACCTAGCAGTAGGCATGAATTATTACTTTACAAGAAACTCATGTCTGTTTTAAAAGATTGAACCTGGAACTGCTGAAGGACTGTAAAGAAGCAGAAGGCATTATGGCTTTATCAAGTCCAGTTTCCTCAAACTGATAAATAGATACAAAATAAAAAAAAATCTTATTTATGTATAAAGTCAAATGGCAAACCTTTACAAGAACTGTTCTGTTAATAATACAGTTATCTCTCTGCCATTACATGTGCCAGTGTAGCATATGGCAGTAAACAGAAAGAAGAGTGGGAGTCAACAATCTTTGTTTGTCACAAGACATTTTAAAAGATGTATGGAAGCACCGTGACTACTTGCTTGTCTTGTATACTGGCCTAATGTCTTGAAACCTTATCAGAGTACTATGTAGCATCTTGTTTATATATTTTTTTATTCTAGTTATACTTAGAAAAAAACAATAAAGTGCACTATGTTAAAAAAGAAAACTATATCATAGTATATACACCCTGGTGACCCTATTTGTACTGTCCCTTCCTGAATAAAAATTATTTTAAACCAAATCATATCTTGAAAGCTTTATGCACTATATACATTTTGTTTCAGGAAACTCTAAAATCTAAAGAGAGACAGTTGTTTTGTTTTCCATGAAAACCATCTTTGGGCTGTAAAGGAATAACATTGTGCCCCTGAATAGTGGACCCTGTTCCCCTTAATTACTTGATTGCTATAGGGACCAGCTGGTGAGAAATGGGGGTGAACAGATGTTGCACTCTTGGTCATGCTGGGGGAAGGTAGTTGATATGCTTATTGCAGGAGCTGCACCTGTGGATTGCATTGCAATCATGCACTCCATATGAAGAAGCAGGCATGGGGACATCAATCTTCTAAGGAGAGCATTAACCCCTAGCTCGACAGAGTTAGTGATGGAAGATCACACTGATGCAGGGGCAGAAAACAGATGGCACCTAATATTCTGACAATAATTACAATTCAAACAAGGATAAGTAACAGCCCTACAAGTACTGGGAGAAGACAGAAATGTAAATGTATAATATAGCTGTTGTTTCAAATTCTTTTTAGTTTTATAAACAGACTTACCTGTAGTTCCTACCAAATTCTTGATGTCCAGGGAGCTAGACAGTGTGATACAATTCTGTCTCAAAATTCTACTAATAGATTTATCATTGCTAACATAAGATAAAACAACTGGAATCACTGATTGTGAGGATATTTCAAAGATGGAATGTACCATTGTGTGATCCATAGAAAATTGAAAATATGGACCCCCTCTACTATGACCCAAAGACCTAACATTTAATAAAGCTTTATCTGTATCTACAACTTTGTAACCATGCTGTGCAAAGCCATTAGACATGGCCAAACCTGATCTATCAAATTCTGTATCATCTGTCGTAAGTCTGGAAAGTCTACAAAACTGTCCCTTTAAAATATTTTTAAAAAATATGTAAAGGATGCATATTATTATGATGAAGATAACTGTTCTTACCATCTTTCCATTAAGTCTTAGTCTCTAATAACTACACACCCACATCCGTGAACTTATATATAGCATCTCCATGGTTCCCTTAAATCTTAGTCTCTAATAACTACACACTCTCATCTGTGAACTTATTTATAGCATCCCCATGGTCATACCAGCATGAAGAAGGATGACATCTCCCAAAACAAGGCAATCATTGCCGGTACAAACATAAAAATCTTGCCAGGGCACAGTTAGAAATTGTTAATTTTAGAATCTGTAGTGGGATCCTGAAAAAATCTTTTTCAAGATCATTCATATTTTTCCTTATTTTTGTGAATGATCTTGAAAATGATTTGTTAACCAGAGAACATGAATCAGACATGTTACATATGATCCTGGATCCCATTAGAGATTCTAAAATTAACAATAACCCTATGTGGAATAGGCCTTTTGGTAGAATTATACAATGAGGACACCTTAACCCAAAAGAAGAGAAATGTAAGTACAGCTCCAGTCTAACCTACACCTGGGATTTCAATACAATTAAAGCCATTATGTTCAACTGTACTGTATTGTACAATGAATATAATTTAATACAGTCAGGAAGGTGTATCTAAGAGCATGTATATGTTTCATGTTCAAGGGGCCAATGATTTGAAAACAGTCTAAAATTAATCTTTATCTCCCACTGGCAAAATGTATTTTCTTTGAGTGTGGGTTTCAATGCTGTTTCAATTATTGTGAGTTTCAAAGGCAGAGACGTTTTAATGCTAAGTCTATGTTCATTGTGAGACTGCATTGCTTTGTTTAGCAGATATCTATTAGGGTTTATTTTGTAAAATATAAAATAAAACTTTCAAATGAAATCCATATCATCGCAGAAGTAAAGCAGTATGCACATTATAGTGTTTATGGCAAATGGGGCGAAATAACCAAGGAATGGGACATTGGAATGGCTGCAGGGGGGACGCTCCATTCGACCATGATTTTGTGAGGTGGGGAAGGGCAGCAAACTCAGACAGCCCTGGCTGAACTATATCTCTCAACTGTCCAGACTTTTGCAGAAAGAATAGATATTTTGCTTCTTATTTTTGGTTTGTTCCTCATAAAATGTGTGGTTTTCTGCCAAATCATTTAGGAATGAAGTCACTAAATAATGACAGACATTGAGTTTCAGACGTCATAACCTTCAGAAAAATGCATGCTAAAGCAAGACCTGTTATTCTATCAACTGTCCTTTTAGTACTTTTTGTATGTTCCCCCAGTATATTTGGCCATATCCAGATTTCCTTAATTAAGAGGTTGAGAGGTACGTGTAAATAAATCACTTTATAGAATTAGGAATATCCAAACCTCTCAACTGTCTCCAATTTTGGCTCAAAATGTTGCTCTCCCCTTAATAATCCCTCTGCAAAATGGCAATTTTGGAAGAAAACATGGAGGGTTTACAATTATAAATAACTGTAATGATCAGAATTATAGATTACTTTTATTTCAGAAATGCATTTAGATGCTCTTATTTTGTCAGCTGCTCAAGTTAACAGTACTAATTTTAAAAAGGTGAACCTTCTTTGACAGGTTCACAGCTGTATTGTGTGGCAATTTTATATTTTTGATTAACATATTTGGTCTGTTTTTCATAAAGTAGCAAATCATTAAAGATTGAAGTTTGAAAATAATGGCAAACATTTGGGTTTCAGATTTCATACCCTTCAAAAATTCATACTAATGCAGGACCTACTACTATTCTATTATCTTTCTAACTTTATAAGAGCAATATTTAAAAAATTGTCTTTATTTTTGGGCCTGTGTCCCACTTCTATCTATGGCTTTGTCCACATTTCTTGCTCTGAGGTTGAGAGGTATGAGTGTCAAGCCATCACCGTCAGCCAGAGATATTTCAAACTGTGACCTACTTGTTGCACTCCACTTCCCATTGTAGTGGCTCTGGATGTGTCCATGCAAGGCAAGGAGCAGTTATGAAGTGTAAGTGTGCAGAGTATTCCCCCATCCAAGGTAGACCACAAGTATGACCGTGGCTTTTCATCTGTCCTTGATTTTGCAGAATGTTCTGGTTTTACTGTCATATTTTTATACTGTTGATTTATGCTTCTTATTATTCAGAAAATGCATGCTGTTGCAGTGCCCTGTTGCCCTGTATTAAAGTAGCAATGCTTTAATTTCCATCAGGTAAGCTTGTCGGAGATTGTAAGATGCAAGTAAGCTTTAATAAGCATACTGCTAAAGAATTACCAACATTGAAAGCCTTTTCACTGTTGCCATGCAGAGAATATTTACATAACTAGATAACGAATAAGCCTTAGGTATTGAAATGCATATGACAGTATTTGTAATAAAGGACAGGTTTACAGTATTTTCAGAAGCTCATTACATTTGTTGGAGACTTGCAGTTATCTTTGCAGGCTTTACCCTTAAACTAAAAAGAATGCCAATCTATCATGTGTGGTCCATAACTTGTGCAGTAATCCTTTAAGCAATTTATCTTGAGCTTGTTTCTTGTTCGCTGTTCGTTTTTTACTTTGATCGTGTGTTTTCCATGAAACAAGTAGATAGTTGTCAGGCAGCAGGTCTTTTTTGGATAAGAAACATTTTTACAAGTGGGGGTATCACAGAGATTGCTACTTTCAGCATGTTACTTGGTAATTTTATAAAGCTGAATATAAATTATAATTAAAACTGCAGTACAAGGAGAAGTGGTTTGAGCTGAGTGCTGCTTGTTTTTTCTATAATTGATTTTGACTGGCATTCCAGTAATGTATTTAAAAAGCAATTCATTTTTTCATGCCTCATAACCTTTGTATTTCCATCTAAATATTAAGTAAGGTGTCATGTAGCCAATGCACTGAAATATTTTTTTCTTGTACACTTCATTTTGTCTTGATTGGACTCTCGTAATGACGGTTTGGCACCCAGGGCATTGTATTTAATTAAAGTCCCAGTTGTTGTGGCATTGAGCATAGCTCCACCCCTTTCTCGTTGGTCACACCCCTTCCCATTGCCCCACCCATTCAGCTGTCTCTTGCAGCCCCCTTTAATTTGAAGTCACCAGCCGCCACTGTACTTGTGCCTACTATTTTCTAAAGATCCCTTTTCCAGTTCTTTTATCTCTGTTACTATATTCACTACTTCGGCTACAGTTGGCTTAGACTTTGATTTTCATTTTCTAGTAATTGCTTTTTTGGCAACCACCAGAATTAAACTTAGCAAGGCCTTGCTATATTTAAGTAATTCAGATATTGTAGCTCAGCTAAAAAAATAATTTCCTTAGTTACATCATTGCTCATCCAGTACTTCTGACAGAGTAGTCTGTAAGGAGTTTTTTAAAATCTGCCAACTAATTACACTCCCAAAAATATGTTCCCAATTATCTTTCTTCCCCATCACACCTCTAATATTTGCAATCTACCTGAGGAAAAAATATTTTGAGTTGGCTTAGGGTATTAAAAATACCTATTTTGAAAACTTCCAAGCAAAACTTCTAAATCTTCTAGACTTTGTTGTATATTTAAGAGCCATACATATATCCTCCCTTTGCTCCCTTGTAAATTGTTTATCCAATCTCTCTTCCCAATCTTTTATTTTTTTTTAAGAAAATGTTTATTAATTTAAAATATTAACAATATATACACAGAAAGGAAGAAATTTAACATCACATACTGTTATACAATGTTAGGAATACAATTAATCATCAAGGTAATCTTAAGAGATTAACACATTAAGAGTCTGGTATTTCAAACGCACCATTTCCAACCACTAAAAGTCTTAGTATGATTTATAGATCCTATTCTGATCATTTCTTTTCAGTTTTATATAGTATTCCTGTTAAATTTAAAACGTCTTTGAATGTAGGAGTTGAGTTCGATTTCCATTTTTTTGTAATAACTTTTCTAGCTACAGCCAGTAAACTCCAGAAGATGTTTTGTTGTTTGGCTTTTACAGATTAAAGAAATGGAATATTCATTAGTATTATTGATCTAGTTAAAGAACAATTATCAGACCACAACCCCTTAAAACATACTTATCTCTTCCCAATATAGAGTTATTTTTTCACAATCTATAAGCATATGCAGCCAATCAGCCTCTTCAACTTTACAACATCTCCAACAAACTAATGAAGTCATACTTCTAAATGTAGAGATTTTATAGACAGTAACAAACATTCTATGTCTATACTTACACATAATAACTTTCTAGGATAAACTTGAAGTTTGACTAACTGATTTAAGTAACAAAGTTTTATTCTTACCAGCTACTGAGTCACTTAATCGACTATCTAAAAAGTTCCAGAATTTTGCTTAAAAATTATTATTATTATTTACAATTAACATACATAACTTGGACAAGCTTCCTTTATAGGTCAATTTTACCTTTGATGATAGCATTCATATATTCATATAATGGAGGAATAGTGTTTGTTCCTCCTCACTCATACTATCTGCAAATTAATTTAATTTCTTACTGGTGGGTAAAATTATCTAGCTAACAGCTTTATCCAGCTTATAATCTTTCATTAAATATTCTGGTGATTTAGCTTTTATTTTTTCAAAGCAATCAGACCACAATAATAATCCATTCCTTTTTAATAAATTCATTCTAACATTGTTCTGAGTTTCCTTAAATCTGGAGGTATGTGCAATAGGAAAGCAGAAAAATTATAATTTTGATATTAAAGGGGTTTTAAAAATATATTTCTTAACCATTTTAATAATGTATTAATATATGCAGTCTAAAGATTGAAATCAATTTCCCTCTAAAGTGAATTTTATTAACCAGACAAAAGGATTGTTACATATTTCTAATTTATCATATTTGATAAACTTATAAGAATTTAGTATAATCTGCTCCTGAATGGGTTTCCTTTGAATAGTATAGGTTGAATCTATACAGAGTATAATAGAGTTCAAATTTGCAGTAATAGAATAAGAGTCTACATCTGGGAAGCTAATACCACAATACTCCCATAATCTTATATGATTTCTATAAGTAATTCTCAACTTTTTAAAATACCATAATAATGAAGTTAAAATTTTTTCCATTTTCTTTAAAAGTTTTTTGTCAGGTATTAAAGCTATTGAAGGCAATACATATATAATCTTGGGTAATATAATCATTTTAATAAGTACTAATGTATGTCCTTTTATGTCACTGTTGCAGTATGCAAAACAGAAGGGATCTCTATGCCCAAGGCAGTATATAAAAGCTTAATGATCTTGTATGCACCATATGTCACATTTATGCTCCCCGCACAGAACATAGGGCATAAAAGGGATATATAGAAGCCACTACCCAGAACTTCTTTGCCACAAGTTTGAACGCTACTTTTGCTAGTTGGTCTGAACGCCTTGTTGCTCCACTGAATACTTAGCCATCAGATAAGTGCCTGTTTTTTTTTTTTTTTTTTTACTTTCTTGGTCTTGTATTTTATTTTGCTACTTAGAGTCCATGTCATCCAAGAAGGAAAAATGTCAGTGTGGGAGGTAGATTCCCCATAAGGATTGTCACAAACAGCGTCTTCTTTGTTTGGGTGCTTTCCACGAACATACCTCTTGTAGTAACTGTATGGCATTTGTACCCAAGTCACACAGAAGATGTTTGTTTTCATTGGCCATTTATCTTGAAAATCAATGGCTTAAATAGTTAGCCCAGGGTACCATGACAGAATCATTTAACCCTGAGATACTCTCGCTAGATAAGAAGAAGGCCAAGAAGTCTCAGCTGGCTTTTTTAGTTGTCCGGCCTCTACTGGACATCCCTCAAGAAGCAGGTAATATCTCTGTAGGTCATTCGGCATCTACGTCAGATTCCTCTGTGGCAACCCCATCAGAGGCCGGCATGTATCTGTCCTTCCACATGTCCTCTGAGGCTTTGAAGGTGTCTGCTCTGGACATTAGGGGGGATCATGGTTGATTATCTCAGAGGGTCCTAGAAGGATTCCACAGATATTGGTCAGGAAGGAGCTCCTGAGTTCTCTTATTGAATCTTGCAGAGGGTCAGAACCTCCAGTATTTTTAGGGCTCATGTACAAGAAAAACAAAAACTGAAGCATGTTTCAGTCCATCATAAGAATCCTCAAAGAAAATGACATGAGTTTACTCAGGGCTTGTTTTCTGCCTTGATGACCTTAAAGCCTCCTCAAAGGGTTTCAGTACCTGATCCTCTTTGGACTGCTACTCCTTCTAAATGGCTTAGGGAACCAGATTCCTTAGATGAGGATTCAGGGGTCTTTGCTCTATTCTTCACAGATGCCTTCACCTTTAGTTTGTGGTTCTGATGAAGAGAAATCTGTTATCCCCTAATCTCCTTTTCAGGAAGTGTCCTTTGGGGACACAATTACTAGGATGATGGAATACTTTTAAGTGGGATTCATCTCAAGTGTCTGATATTCAAAGAAGATATTATGAGTTGCTTCACCTGGATACTCCTAAACCATTGGCAGTTCCTCCTGTGTTGGCTGCCTTGTTGGATACTTTCACTGCTGGTTCCAGGTCTCCTTATTCTCAGCCTCCTGCTCCTAAGAAACCTGACAGGTATTATAAGGTTCCTGTGGATTGTCAGTTTTTTATTTAAATGCCCTTCTGCTGATCCTGCTGTGGTGTCAGTCTCTTCTGAAAAACCTTCTAAGCTTTTGCCCTCTTCCAAATGTTTGCCTTCTGATAAGGATAATCGGGCAATACAGATTGGTAAGAAAATGTATACAGCTTCTACTTTGGCCTTTAGGGCTGTTAATTACCAGACACACACAGCCAAGTATGTCTGGCCCTGATTGCTTAGATTTGTCAGGTTTCTGACTTCTCTGATTCTGAAGCCAGATCCTCTACCTTATCTTTTTATGTTCTACTTCCCAAGTGGCCTGCCACTCTATTAAGTGTAGCTATGATGCTGCTGACACCTCTTCTAGGGTTACAGCTTTTGGGTCTGTCATAAAGCATTATTCTCAGATTCATCTTCAATCTCTGCCTGAGGACATTAAGGACATGTTGTTGGATGTTCCTTTGGGTACTAAACATCTTTTTGGGACTGATGCTGCTGCTGACATGTTTAAGTCTTTTCAAGGGAAAGGCAAAGCCTTGCAGAACCACAAACATATTTTTTTGTCTCTCCCATCTTTAAGTTCCAGAGGAATTATCCTTCTAGATCTGATTTTGTTTGCAGGCAACCCCACCAGGCCTCCAGTGGCAGAAAGAGTAGGAGGTGGGCCCCAGCTGCTAAGGCGTCTCATATTTCTGTGACCCAGAAGCCTCCTTTATCTGATAACCCTACTTCTCTTTGATAATTTGCCCCACCACCCCCCCCCCCCCTTCTTTCAGACCAGGCTCCTTTGTCCCTTTGACTTTCCCTTTGTCTTCCAGTTTGGCATTTCATCACTTCAGGCTCTTGGGTTCTTTCTATCATCTGTCAGGGTTATTTCATGATATGGAAGTCTCTCCTTCATTTTTCAGGGATTCCTCAACCTTCTTTAGAGCAACTTCCCAGAGGTTCTAGGGTCCATGGTGAACAAAGGAACCATTCAACCTGTCCCTCTTCCCAAATGGGAAAGGGTTTTTATTCCAGGATCTTCCTGGTTCCTCAAAAGGAGGGCACTTGGAGGCCTATTCTGGATCTCTCCCGCTCAACATCTTTCTCAACATCCCTTCTTTTCATATGCTTACTCTTCAAACCTTGTTACCTATTTTGTTACCGCAGGGTTTTCTGGTGTCATTGGATCTGAAAGATGCTTACCTTCATATCCTAGTCACTCTCTTTTCAGAAAGTTTTTAAATTTCTCTGTGTCTTCCTTTTATTTTCAGTTTTCTGCTTAACCCTTTGACCTCTTTACTACCCCAATGGTATTCATAAAATGCTTACCTCCTGAGATTGCTTTCTGCAAGGCTTCAAGGCATTTTGATTTTCCCTTACCTAGATGAACTGTTGCTTCAGGTGCCTTCTCCCAGTCACCTGTTACAGAATCTCACCATCTCTTTCTGGGGTTTACTATCAGCTTCTAAAAGTCCCTCCTGATTCCCTGTCAGGATCATGTACATCTGGGATGCAAGATTCAGACAGTGCCAAGGTTGGTCTCTCTTCCACCTGCAAAAGTTTTGTCATTGGCACCCTTCTTTTGCCAGACAGGGAGTTTCTTTGGGCCCTGGGATTCAGGAACTCTTCTATGTCAATGGTTTCTCTTGCCAGGCTGCATATGCAGAAGCTTCAATGGTACCTCAAATCAATTGGCTGCAGAATTGTCTCCCTCTGGATTTCAGTGTACCTCACCTTCCCTGTCTAAAGAAGGATTCAGCAGTTTGCTCTCAACCTAGGCTGGCCTTTTCACCCTCCAGTCGCTTCTCAAGAACTGTTCACCGATGCCTCAGACATGGGGTGGGGTGGCTTCTTTTGGTCACCTGAAGGTTCAGGGTCTCTGTCCCCACTCCATCAGTGGTCAGACCATATCAACATCAAAAAGATGACAGCTCTGATTCTGGCCCTTCAAGCTTTTCACCCTGTGTTCTCTCCAGGCTCCTTGAAGGTGTAAACAGACAACACTACAGTGCTGTGGTATGTCAACAAGCAGGGAGGCATGAAATCATACCTTCTCCGCAGGATAACTCTTCAATCAGGCTTGGAAGGTGGCTCTCAGCTATCAGTTAACTCTTTAAGCAGTATACAATCCTTCAGAGCACAATCTAGTGTCAGACTCTCTGAGCAGTTCCAAAACACAGATTCATAAATAGATGCTTCACAGAAACATGTTTCTGGACATTGTCTGTCAGTGGGGTATTCCTCAGGTAGATCTTTTTGCCTCCCTTCTGAACAAGCAGCGTCCTGTTTTCTGTTCTAGAGTGCCACACCATCTGGAGTGGGAGATGGATGGCCTTTCTTTTCCTTGGAAGGGGATGTTTCTTTATGATATCCCCCTCTTCCTCTACTTCCAATTGTCCTGCAGAAGATTCAGCTGGACTCCCTGAAAATATTGCTAGTGACTTCTTTTAGCCAAGACAACACTGGTTCCCCCTCTTAAAGCATCTGGCCAGGAGCAAACACCACAAGTTACCTCACCGGTTAGATCTACTAACACAGGAAAGGGGGTTCTCATTAATTCTCACTTGTCCACTCTTCAACTGACACTGTGGGTGATAGGGTTTTGATTCCTTTCAAGCACCTTTTTTCTGAGGATGTGCTCAGGGTTTTATAGGAGACATTATTATTTTTTCACAATTATTAATAATTTTACTTACATTTTGATAGATTTTTAACCGTAAATATTTTAGTTCTTTTCCTTCCCAATTATATTTTTATTTATCTTTAAATGTACTATCTATTAATTGATTTAACAATAAATCTTCAGTTTTGTTATTATTAAATTTCAGCAGCCATACTTCTTGAAACATTTCAATTTCCTCATCTATTTCTTGGATTGAATAATTTAAATCTCCTATAGTTAGTAAAATATCATCTACAAAAAATTGTATTTTAGATTGACAGTCCTTGTCAATTCAGAATACATCATTTTTTGCATTGCTTCTTATACTATTAGCTAAGGGTTCAATAACTAATGCAAATAATAGAGGGGAAAAGGGACACATTTGCTTTGTGCCTTTGTTTAAAGTGAATCCTTCAGAAATGTAAGATCCAGTTTTAACATATGATTTGGAGTGTCTATACAGGTTTTTTTAATATTCCAATAAATTGTTCTGGAAATATAAATGCTTCTAAAGTTTTAAACAAGTAGTCCCAAGCTACAGAATCACAAGCTATCTCAATATCTAAGCTAATTGGGCTAATTTCTTGTCCATTCCTTTTGTTAAATCTAAGATAGTTACTACCCTTTTTATATTATTATACACTAATCTATCGACTATAAATCCTGTTTGATCTTTATCAATTAATTTATCTACTATATTTCTTAATCTTGTAGCAAAAACTAAAATATTTTATAGTCTACATTTAATAACGAGATATGTCTATGTGAGGAAACTTATTATCCTTTCCTTTTTAAGTATATGTGAGATTACAGAAAATTTCTGAGGGAGGAATTATTTTGTCACTCCAAATTATCCTGAAAATCACTCAGTAATTCTAAATCATTTAACAGAAGCAGACTATATAATTCCATACTTCAACCATCTAACCCTGGAGCTTTATAATTTTTCCTTTTTTAAAGCCTCTTTAACTTCTGTTAGGATAATAGCCTTATTCAAAATAGTTATTTGTTGGTCATTAAGTTTATTAGTAAAATATTTCTTTAAATACTTGTTAATTTTGTAATCATCAGGATTATCATTTTTATCTTTATTAAGATCCCTCATGGGATTTTGTTTTAAATATTAAGCATTTCCTATATGTCTAAAGTAAAATTATTACTATGAGGATTTTGGATACTTTTAATTTGTGCCTTTTATCTTAAAATCTTACTTCCATTAGCTAATCTATGTAGATTTTTAATGTCATAGTATAACTGTGCAAATTACTTTTTTCTAAAGCTACCCCCACTTTACCCATTAAAACTGATATTTTGTCATTAACTTTTTAATGACATCAGTGTTATCTAACTTCTTAGTTTGTTGTTCAAACCTCACTTTGTCAATTTCATCTTGTATTCTAATGACCCTTTATCCCACTCTTTCATTTCATTACTAGCACGTCTTCTCATTCTATCTTTAATATGCATTTTAAGGAGTCCCATAGTATGACTTTACAAACTTGACCATTATCATTCAAAGATAAAAGATTCTCAATTTGTTCCTTAAGGTAACTCTTAAATGATTTTAATTTCATCATATATACTGGGATTCTATAAATAATCTGAAATTTCTTTATATCCATTAATATATTAATACTTAGTGCATTATGATCGGATAAAGGCCAAAGAATAGTTTTAAAATACTTCACTTTAATAACTAAATCTGTAGAGACATAAATCTTATCAATTTTTAGTTTGTGTCCCATGTGCAGAAGAATAATGAGTGAAGAACAATTACTTATCTTCTGCTTTTACTATTAAATCAACTAAATTATTACTAATGCATCTGTTTAATGCTTTAGCTGATGCCAATATTTTAGCTTTCTTCTGTTCACTTGTATCTTCTATACTAGATATGCAGCACAAATCCACTGCAAAAATTAAACTACCCTCCCAGTGCCTATGTGGTAAGTTTAAGCGATCTTTAGCCACTTTTACACCTATTTCAGTGATCCAGCTAGTGTATAAAATGTGCTATTATATATAATTACCACAAAAATATACATTTCTTTGGGATAATTAATGGATTCCATGACCTTAGGCATTACAGTAGATTTTCTCCAAAGTATAGCAGTTCCTCTCCTCTTTTTGTTAAAAGAAGCAGATGATAACATTTCATAACCTAAGTTATTTGAATATTGTATATCTTTATCTATCAAGTGAGTCTCTTGCAACAATATAATGTTTCATTTATTTAATTTTAGATATGGCATTAATGATTTCCTTTTGTTGACATTATTTAATCCAGTTACATTAACAGATAATAGATTAAAACTATCCATATTGTATATTTAAAAAGATTTATTTTAAAAGATAGTATGACGCATTTACTCACCATATTAATTTAATTATATATCAAATTCTAATGCATTCCTCCAACACTATCTTAACATTCCATTTTTTTGAATTCTTCCTTTCTACAAACTAAACTACTAAAATGTGTAAATAACAAAAAACAAGACAAGTCTATAACTATAACGGTACATATTGCTAAAAAAGCACAACATACCATGGATACCATAGTTGCTAGTTTACCTATCAAATAGACAAACTACTATACTATTGCTCTACCTACCATTACCTAAAAAATCATCAAAAACTAGCCAAAAGCTACCATGACTTACAAATAATGAATATATTATATATGTCAAAAATAATAAGACACTATTAATTTAGTTACACACTTTGCCATTTAAAACTATTCCTCCATTACTACATAAAAGTTTAACAATCCTATTCTATTAATCACAAATATTAAATAATCCAACAAATAATGTACTATATACCTAGTTATGTAATAGAAGTATAAATTATCCATTAAATATTCCTAAATTATTCACTCATTCAACATTATTATAGCTAAATCTCTAAATAAATAATAGAACAAAGTAGGACCTGAAGAGATAAATATATCTGTAAACTTAAAGGTAACAGGTAATCTTATCATACAAAACTATTATACAAAAGGGAAATCAATGCACATATATATTTATCATGCTAAAAGATATATATATATTTTATAACTCTAACAAAAGGCCCAAATTAATTTTAAAGTACAAGTGTCTATATCTTAAAATTGTTTAACACTCTTAACACAACAAATATCAAATTATTTTAAAATCCTTTAGCCTATTTAACTACTTCACAAAAATATGTACATTACTGAGGTGAAAGAGAATGTCTTGCTGTTTCTATGGAGTCAAAAAATTATTTGCAGTGTATATTGTATTTAGAAGTTAAAATGTGCTTAATTCAAATCCCATTCCTATTTCCTGGGTAAAAAACATATTGAAAAATTGACTTTAATTACTATCAAAATGGATGTACTGATTCAGCAATATAACAGAACGCCAGCACTAACTTATGCAATGAGTTATTGCAGGTAGTCTTAGTGAATCTAATAACATACAATATGCAAAAAGTTTCAAAGTTCACATCAGCAAGCTTTATGTTTCAGCTTTCAAATTACTTTAAAATATTGTTATATGATTTTCTATTTAACTTATATGAGATCTTGTACATGCACATTTCTGTCATATGAAGGTATATTTAATTCATATCATTCTCATAAGCAATTTATTTGAATATATTTTTTCTGTCTTGTATTCCCACTAATATTCTACCTTATTCTATATAATATGTACTTCTAAAATCTCCCTTCAAACAGCTAGTTAATAATCAGCTCTTTAGTAGAGATTATAGTATATGTATATTTCTTAACTTATTGACACTACTCTTTTATTAAGTTTATATATTAGCTAACTCATTCTTTGTGCATTTGCATATTATTCATGACATGTTTACTCATTAATTCTAGTATTATAAGCAGTAATGAATATGTATAAAATAATTCCTGCTTGTTTAATTTGAATGTGTGTTTGTAGCCATTGTAAACTGCTATTCTGATCAAAACTTCACATCCTGACATTAGAATTTTATTACAGCATGTGAAAATGACAACTCACAGCATGCAGCAACTGTTAAATTCCTTTGTAAATTTCTCATTCTTTTTAATTCTTTTAAACTGTTCTAATCAACAACAAACATCTAATGTTACTTCCTTCCATTAATATATACAGTTAGAATTAATAACATTACAACATAAGCTAACAGCTCAATATAAATCACCGGTATAGGTTTTGTTTTACCAGTTCTTCACTTCTAAGAAAATAATCCAAAAGATGTTATTTTGAGTAGATTTCTCATAAATATACCTGAAAAAAAGAAAGAAAAGGAAATCCCCATTCTGTTTTCACAGACATCAGTGATGAACTTTGACAAAGATTTTCTTCAGAACTGCTGAAGACAGGAAATAGGGCAAGCAAGAATCCAGCATTCTGAAACAGCTGGAATATTCTTTTGTCCTCACACTTTCTTTAAGTGTTACTTACTTCATAAATAACATGTGAAAGGCATGTGTTACATAGGAACAAAGAAAACAAAATTATCAGCACTTTAACACTTCTAATTAGCATATTACTTAGATATGACATTCAGTTAACCCAGCAATGCACATACTAAGCAAAATTAAACAAATAAAATAAAATGCTTAACTTATATAGTCTTAAAGTTACACATGATATTGTTTATAATTTAATGACATTCTGCTACAGGAAGCATTTGTTTAACATTTAAAATTACAATTATAAGTTTAGTTACATGAACTATATTAAGTCTTTCACTGTAAATATAGTAAAATAGTAAAACTAACCATTTATATTTCTCATCATGAAAAATGTTTTAGCTTAAATATAAATACATACTTACATATGTTTTCAACATAAGCTAACAGCTCAATATAAATCCAATACAAATCTTCTACTTAAAGGGCAAATCTATTGTTTCAGAAAATAAAAGTCCTGCAATCAGAGAATAAAAGTAATTTGTTTCTAAGCTTTTTACTTTTAGAAGCAGTTGTCCAGAAATTCAACTTCCTTTGTCTCTTGAGGGATACAGAGTTCCATTCCATTTCTTCAGTATTATTAAGGATTTTATTGTTAACAAAAGTAGATGCCTCTGTGATAAACAGAGAGGCTGCCAGCCCAGCTAAATAGAATTTTGTAAATTATTCTATGTCCTTGTAAATATTAATATGATCCACAGGCTTGTTTGACAAATGTAAGAAAACTGTGTTATGTGCTGAGCTTCAAAAATGTAACCACAGTGCACCCTGCTGGAAGAAAGCTAATAAGTAAAGAATGTTAGGACTGTGTGTGATCTCAAGCTAGGAGACAGGATGTCTGCAGCTGGAAATCCTTCCTGTTGTCTTAAGACAGAGATAATTACTAGGTTTGACATGTAAAGTGTCTTTTATTGCTGTGACTTCCTGGCAGCTGCAGATCACAAAGAAATGTTAAATTTTGAGTTCTGTTAGCCTGGGAACTAAATCAGAAGTGACAAGAATGATGTAATCTGAAATGCCTCAGCAGTAATTTGTATTATCAATTTAAGTACTGTCTCAAAAAGAAAGAAGTGCATTTTGTATTTTGTTCTGAAGCTGACAACTCACCAGCACTTGCTTTGCTCTGTAAGTAGGATTTAGATCTTAGTATTTCTCTTAGAGATAGCTAGGAATATAGCAAAATTAGTCTACCTGTTTTCCATATTTATGTCAGACTGCCCTACAATGTTGTTTTAAAGTATTTCCTGTGGTTTCTGAACTCTCTATTGTCACTTTGTTGAATTAATGAGTATTGTCTTTTGCTTTTATTATTTATTATTAAATATTTTAAACATTTTAACTGTGGCTGTTTTGTGTAGAGATAATGTAAGCCCTTAGCGTACTTGCATGCATTTGGTGATACTGTACAAGCCACTCCAATAGTCTTGCTGCTCGTCACACTTACCATCTGGATAATAATAACATTGCACAGTACAACTGGACACCCTTTGGTAAGGGCCTTTATAGTAGCTGATAAGAGTAGATGGTGGCAGTGATTACTAGCTTACAGCCTGTGCAGAAGGGGGCATAGCTAATGAATCTGTGCAAGCCTTCCCCAGGAACGTCTGTGTGTTTATATATAAATCAAATTCCAAAGTGTGTGTGTCAGCTACTTGGGCAGGGACACAAAGCACTGGTTGGACAGAGAGGGTACTGGAGGTTTTGGCTTGACTACTCAGCCGAGATCTGAACCATATGGCTGTCCCAGTGGGGAGTCATATTGGGGATCTGGAGAGATGGGGAGAAACCAGCCCCAGACTGGCTGTTATCTCTATGTGCTCTTAAGGGAAATTGTACTTTACTGCATGTGTGCTTGTTAGCCTCCCAATGGGGATGCCCCTCACTGGTGCTACTGGTGAGGATTGAGGCTCCTTGATTACTGGGCCAGTGCATGGGCATCACAGCCTCCTCCAGTGTGACAAATATTTTAGTTTTCTTCAGAGAGAAATAACTGAATCTATGCAGGACACACCAAAGTGGCTTTAATATTGTTCTTTTTAAGTTCTTAGATCAGTGAGTAACAGGATATTTGTACTCTTTGTTTTAGTGGGAGAATCACTGTCAAATCTCACTACATTTTCACTTGTTTTAATACGTGGGCTAAACCATGCTGTTTTTAATATTTTATTTTTTTTCTAAGCTAGACATAAACTTAACTATAATTGAATTTGGTGGTAAGTTTTTCTTCTTCAAATGTTCTCTCAGGAATCTATGTGCCCTTTCAGTTTCAAAAGATAAAGTATAAGGTAGATTTAATGTTTTATGTAGCCAGATTGTTAGGAAGTTTATTATATTGTCTTGCTCTGATACTTTTCTGATATACCATAAATTCTAATGTTATGTCAGCTCAGTCTATTTTCTAAATCGACTTTATCTATGAGCCAGTTATTTTGTTTTAAAAGAAATTCAGTCTGAGACTCACCTTCAGTTAATCTCCATTTATGATCATTTAAAGCTTCTTCCATACTGCTGATTTGTGCATTTTGCTGATTCATAAGAATTTCTAAATGTTCCATCTTCTTTCTGGTCTCTTCTTTGGAACTTTCTATTTTGGTATTCTGTTTGTCTATTTTAAGTAATACACCCTTTATACAAGGCATTATTGACCGGATGTCTTTTTTAACACATGAATCCCAAGTACCATTTCGTGAGTGGCTCATGTTGAAGTCTCTTCTCTCTTAACCAGACAGTCGAAATTCTGACAGAAAAATTACAGCTTTTAAAGAACTTGAAGATATAAATCTTTTCTCTGACTGTTAATGAATAAAATTATCTAACAAGTATCCCCAAATTTAAATTTTTTTGATTATGTTTTCTGTCAGAGAAAAGTTTTCAGTCACAGAACCTTCACCAGTTGCTGTTCTCTGTTAGACATCTTGACCACGCCACCTTTCCAATCATTATCACCCTGATTTATTCTTATAGTTATCATGCAATATTTTATATCCCCTACTCATTATCCCCTTTTTTAAGAGCAGCTTCTGCTCTAGATTTAACAAAGAACTCTACAAGTTATGTTCTTTCACTTACAATTCCCCATATGACTTTCTCTTTGCCTATACACTGATAAAAGCCAAAGCTAGAATCTTAGACAGATTTCATTTACCTGATATAATGAAATACATCAAGAATGTGTACTTAGTGTGTGTAGGATGTTAAAAACCTGCACTACTTCTTGGGTTCAGTAATTTGCTGATACCAGTGCTTAGCACTGAGGTCCCATTTGACTGGCTAGCCATAATCCTGCCAACTAGGAAAATTATTAATGGTTGCCAATACATTGTACAACTGTGAAAAAATAAGGTTAAGTCAGTAGCCAAAAGCCCACTACTACTTTTTTCCATGATATGGGTACTCAAAAAAATACTCACAGAACAAGGAGCCTCATTTATGCCCAGGCAATTGTACCAGTTCACCAGTATTTTAAAGTAAAACAGCCAAGAATTTCAGTTCATCACCCTCAAACTAATGTGTCAGTGAAACACTTTAAAAAAATTATGAAGCTTATGCTAAAAAGGCAGAACAAGATTGTAAAAACTGGGATCACTTACTATCTTACCTCCCCTTTCCTGAAAGAGAGGTATTCCAAGCTTCAGCAGGATTTATCCTATATGGGAGACATTGCTAAGGCTTCATGGACATAGTCAAGGGAACTTGGAAGGAAGAAAAAAACTTTTAAAGTTTAATAGCACACTACACAGACTTGCAATGTAGTTTGAAACTAAGGCTATTAGTGAAGAAATGTATGCAAAAGGCACACAAAATGTAACAGATTGTAAATAAGAATGACAGAGTCAGGGAATTTGATAAGGGTAAAAGTGTCAGTGTTAGTCTTCTCTTCTAAGAATAAATTACTAGCAAGATGGCAAAGACCATTTGAGGTGGTAGATAAACTGAATTACATGAGCTACAAAGTAATGCAAACTGCAATCAGAAGACCAGAATAGATTTATCAAACAAGTGCTTAAAATCAGCTTAAGTTTCTGAAGTCAGCTTAGAATTTAAGACAAATAACAATAGTTAGGTAGCAGGGAATACTATCCCTACTTTCAACTATACATGGTTATGACTAAGGTCTAGACAAAAAAATTCTGGACTACCTGATATAACTAATTTAATTCAGCATAATACTAAAAATGTACCAGAGAAGAAGGTGTACCTAAAACTGCACAGTGTACCAAGAGTCCCAAAGAAAGGAATAAGTGAAGAAATGAGAAAAATATTTGAATTAGGAGTTATTTAGGAGTCCCAAAGTGAATAAAACTGTCCGACTGTCCTGGTCCTAGGACACATGGCTCAATTAGATTTTGCAATAACTTCTGGAAATAGAATGAGATGTCCAAGTCTGATATTTGTTTGCTGCCTAGAGTGGATGTGCTCATGAAGAAGATAGATGAGTCAAAGCTTTTGTCCACCACAGATATGACCAAGGGGGAATTTGAGACATAAACACCCATGGGGATGAGTTAACAGGGTTACATTACCCATTCAGAATAACGATAGACCCAGCAGTTTTTTTTTTTTTTTGCTGGGTGAGTTCACTGTGGCATAGCAGACATTAAATAATTAGATACATGCTAATTCTTGTACAATGACATTGAACATAAAATTATAAGAGGTATGCTATTTTTTCTGTACACATATTAGTTAGTGTATAAATATAATGTATGATATGTAAATACTGTTTTGCTATTTGAGCTACAGTATAGCAGAACTGGCAACACAGTTAATAACTGATTGAAAGCACCTGTTGGCAGATGATTAAAAACGAGGTTGTAACACAGTAAGTTAAAAAAGTTTTCCTCTTAGTGGAGATGGACTTTTATCTGGATGAGAAAAATGCCTCTTAGCAGGAGGATAAATTCTGTCAGGTGAAGGTTCTAATAGTCATAACTACTAAAATTCTCCTACATGTGCAGCATTTACATTGCTCAGGAATCCTGGACAGAAGAGATACACAACAATCAAAATAAATGTGTGTGTGTGTGTGTGTGTGTGTGTGTGTGTGTGTGTGTGTGTGTGTGTGTGTGTGTGTGTGTGTGTGTGTGTGTGTGTGTGTGAACACACATGCAGGTTTGTGATATATATCTAGAAAAATTGGGCTATCAGAAATTAAAACTATAAAAATAAACTAAGCACAAATTACGTTTCCACGAAAAAAGTAACTTCAGATTCCACACACAATTTGATGGATTCAAGCTTGCACAGTATAGAAACTTAATGCATAAGAGCATAGGATCATAGGACCTGCAAGGTAATTTATTTATTTTACATTTGTTTACCAGGAAGGTCCGAATGGAGACAGGTCCTTTTTCAGTGGAGGCCCGGGGAGAAAAACCTCAGGTAAAAAAAGATAACATAACATTGTACAAGTTGACAAACTTCCAAGGACATTACATGAGGATACAACAGTATTTAAACAATGATGAGAAATACATTTACTAGAGGTAGCATCAATATAATATGTACAACAAAAGTAAATGTGATTTTAGTGAGTTGCAGTGCACATGAGTTCAGGAATAAGAGTAAGATAGCACCCAATGAGCAGTATACGGTTACCTACGTATACAGAGGTTAGTATTAGCCAGGAGAGTTACAGGTGCAAAGCCAAGCATTGTTCAAGTGTGTTGTTAGTAGCTTTTTAAATTGTGCTGTGCAGGAGCAGGAGATAATGGGGGATGGTAGTTTATTCCAGATTTTAGGGATGACATTTATAGGTTCATAGGTTCATAGGTTTATACTAGGCTATCTGCCCTAAGGCATTTATAAGCCTAGCCCAAAGCTTTGTGGCTTATGCCACCCCTTATATGAAAAAATACTGTGCCCATTAGTTTGTTGTGCCTCTGTCCAGCAGTGACACAGAGATGATTCCCGGGGTAAACCTACGATCTCCCATCCACAGGTCAAGATTTCTCTTGAACAGAGCCAGCGAGGTGCTCTGCCTCACATGAACCGGGATTTTATTCCACAGCATAGGGAGTCTCTGAGTGATAAATCTATCCCTCCAGCACGTCATATTTATATCCGTGCTAAGGTTTAAGTCGCTTGCTCTAGTGGTTTTGGTGGATTTGGACTTTTTGAGGTGGAGCATGTCCATTAATTCCGGGTTGGACATGGCCTTGTATGTCAGGCACATGTCACCTCTGAGCAGACGGTATGCGACTGAATAGAGCTGGAGTTTCTTCAATCTGGCAGCATATGACATATTTTGGAGTCCCTTTATCCTTTTCGTGAGGAACTTTTGGGGTCTCTCCAATTGCTGCAGATGTCGGGTGAGATACATCCCGAATGGGGCATTGTACTCGATCATTGGTCTGATAAGTGAAGAGTACAGGGGAACAATGACCTCACTAGATCTGGATGTGAATCCTTCATGATCAGGTGGGCAATGTAGAAGGTCTTTCTAACCACTTTAGCAACGTGAGTGTCAAAAGAAAGGCCACTGTCAACCTGGGTCCCCAGGTCCCTGATAACCTCTTCTGTGCTTAGTGGATTGCCACCTATGTGGTAGCTTGGGGTTACCTTGTTTTTCCCGAAGGGTATGACTATACATTTTTTGGCGTTTAACTTCAGGCCATGGCTCTGGCACCAGCTATCTGTTTCCGTGAGTCCCTTCTGAAGGATATCCGTGTCCGATGCACTTTCCACTATGGCGCACAGTTTGCAGTCGTCTGCAAACTTTGTCAGCCAAAGTCCTCCCATGTTGGCCTGTACTTCTGAGAAGTAGATGCCGAACAATATGGGGCCAAGGACCGAGCCCTGTGGGACACCACTTGTGACTGGCTTGGAGTCTGACATAGCGCCAGCAACTCTAACCCTGTGGGTTCTGTCCTTAAGCCAGTTTGCAACCCATCTTGTGACATATGGGTTTACATTTAAGCTGGTAAGTTTTTCTACAATACCCGAGTGGGGTATTGTGTCAAAAGCCTTTGCAAGGTCAAGGTAGGCTGTATGGACTGCCTTTCCCTCATCAATGGCCTTGGTGACTGTTTTGAAGAAGTCGACCAAGTTCAAAAGGCATGATCTGCCCTTGACGAAGCCAAACTGGGTCGGGTCCAATGTCTGCAAGTCCCCTATATCTTTGTTTATGAGCTCCATTATGATCCTCTCCATAGCTTTGCAGACTAGACTTGTTAAGCTTATGGGGCGGTAATTACCAGGGTCCGTAGAGGCACCGCCTTTGTGGAGTGGGACCACAGTTGCCGTACGCCACTCCTTGGGCACGTATCCTGTGGTAAGGCTGAGATTAAACAGCTGCCTTATGTGCGGGTTTAATTCCTCATTTAGCTCATGTAGCACACAGCCGGGGACACCATCCGGTCCCACTGATGCTGTGTTTTTAGCTTTAGAGCAGCTTTCACCTGCGCATTTGAGATGTCTGGGAGGCTACACTCTGCTGGGATAGTTGTCTCTCCTTTAGGGGGGGGAGAGGGGGCTGAAGTTTTCACTGAACCTGTCTGCCAGTATGTTGGCAATGTGTGTGGGTTCAGTGATTTTTGTATCATTTTGGACTAATTCTGAGCATATCTGGGAGTTTCCACCCAGGTTCCTAACATAGCTGAGAAAGGCCTTATGATTGTCCTTTGAATCCATGGCAATTTTTCTCTCAAAAGTGGCCTTAGTTGATTTTATGAATGCTCGTATTTTTTTACTAATAATGATCAGGGGTGACTTCCCTTTTATGGATTTTGTTCTATCATGTAATAGCTTTCTCCTCTTATTGTAAAGTTTGTTAATGGCTGGGGTCCACCAGACTGGACGTTTGCCCTTTGTGGAAAGAGTCTTGGTTTTATTTGGGATTGCCTGATCCATGCAGTCCTGGAGGTGTTCATAGAAGGCATTTGTAAGGGCTTCTGCAGCTTGGGTTGTGGTTTCCACTGGCTCAGAGGCCTTGAAGGATACCACACCAGTCTTGAGTAGTGTGAAGTTTGCTTTAGAGAAGTTCTTCACTGTGGTCTTTTTTGTTTGGGGTGGGGCGGGATGTGGATTTCCAGTGAGATTAGTTTATGATCAGATCTCACCAATGAGGGATATACTTCCGGTGTGGAGCATTTTGTCCCCATGTTTGTGATAATGAGATCTAGTATATTTTCTCCTCTCGTGGGAACAGTGACTAGCTGTTCCATGGCATTTGAATTTATGAACTCCAGGAACCATTGGGCTAGAAAGTTAGGGCTTGAGGAATGTTCCCAGTCTATATTCGGGTAGTTGAAGTCACCCAATATGATGGTGTTTGGAGATACATTTATACCCTCCAGTGTCTTCAGGAAGGCTGTGTGGGGTTCCTGAGTTTGAGAGGGTGGCCTGTAGCATGCTACAATTTGTAGAGCAGTTTTGCCTATGGTTAGTTGCACCTGGATGGTTTCCAAAGCTTCGTGCGTTACCACCAACGTGGAGGTGTGGGTATCCTTTATGAATATGGATACACCCCCTCCTTTTGTGGTGTGGTCCGGGTTTTGGGTCCGGAACGCATGATATGAGGTAAAACCTAATAGTGCCGGGGTGCTCTCAGGAGCCTTGAACCAGGTTTCAGTTACAGCACAGACATCGATGTTCTCCATACTGAGAAGGGCCTCGAGTGCATGCATTTTGAGATTTAGACTTCTGGCATTGAGCAGCATTACCCTCAGTTTCTTCCCATTTTTGTTTTCTAGGGTGGTAGGTTTAGAATTTGAGCCTTGCCTAAAAAGGCACTATGGGGTGGCAAGAGCCTTAGCCAATATCCGGAATCCCAGGGTGACAGGTGCAAGCCGTCCCTTGCAAGCAGCGTGGCTTGTCAAGCATGTCATCCCAGGCAGACAGACACTGGATCCCCTTTGAATGACACCAGACATTAAGCCAATTGTTAAAGCTGATCATCTTGTCTCTATATTGTGGCATCATTCTTGGTGAAGGAAGGATACTGCTCAGGGTCAGGGTCATACCTGCCTGGGCTACATAATCAGAGAGCTCCTCTATGTCTCTTTTCATGTAGTCCAGGGAGGTACGTCTCAGGTCGTTCACACCAGCATGGACAATGACTGTGTCATATTTGTACTTGCCATGGAGTGACCCGAGTGCTTGTGTTATGTGGTGGATTCTAGCGCCCGATAGGCAGCTTACTGTGACCCTCTCCTTAGTCAGCCTGGTGAGTGGGATGTCAGTGTGTCTGACTATGGAGTCACCTATGACAGGTATGTTTGGTGTTGTATTTGGCCTTAAGGGCTGTGACTGCTTTACACACTGATTTTGTGGTTTATGTGTTGCTTGTGGGGTGTCTTGAGGTAGCAGTTGTTTGGGTGTCTGCTTTGGAGGCCTCTGCTGTTTAGGTAAATTTTTACTCAGAGCCTCCGAGTATGTCTTTGTGTGTTTATGTGTTTGATTCAGTGGTGTGGTAGCATTATGTGAGGCTGGTTTTGTGGTGTGTGTAGTTGCCTTCTCCTCCTGTCTGGTCTTGCCAGTCCTGAGTTGAGAGAGCTCAGCCTCCAGTTTGGCTAAATAGCTGCATCTCGCAAGTATTTGTGTTATGTGGGAGGAGGAGAGGGTTGTCTGTATACATGAGGCAGTTATAACATTGCCTCAAGATTCCCAGATTCACCAGCTGGACCAGAGAGGAGATTGACAACTGACCTTTGGACATGCTAGAATAATATTGGGAATTCCTTAATAATTGAAAACAAGGGCCAGTGGGGAGTGAGGGTGTAGTGCTTTTAATTTTTAGTGCTGACTTATATAATTGCTTTAGTGAGCAAGTGCCAGGTAACTTGAGTGCAATGTGTTACAAGTAACTAAATGCAAAAACGACAAACAGTAACTTTCTTTCAAGTGAAACAAGGAAATAAGTACAGTAAGCAATGCAGATATCACTAGTGATCCACAGAGCTGAGAAGCCGCGTATTAGGTGGAATTAGCGTTCCAGGGAAATAACAAGCAAACAAACAACAAGCATATAAACAAAGCTAGATTCAGCAGGCCTGGATCTAGTCTATGCTACAGCAAACAAGGTGTACCAATTTCAGTAAGATACAGTTCAAATATTCAGGCACTATAAACCTTTAACCAGAAATTCCCAGCTCAGAAGGGCAGAGTCCAGCCTCTTCTCCCACAAGAGTGCAGACCATGAACCTTCTTAATGTAAAATAACTGGCCTGAAGCCCAAGTGCTTAAACCAGAGCTAATACACTTGGACACTGGGCTCTCAATCAGCAGTTCCCAACTTAGAAGGATGAAAGCTACCTGTCCTGCCACCACAGTGCTTGCCACAAACCTTCCTAATGTAAAACAACTGGTCTGAAGCCCAAGTGCTTAATCCAAAAGACTTAGAATGATAGCTACATTTTAATCAAGTTACAACCAAGCAGTAATAAATACAATTGAATACTTTAGAGAATGTCTGGATTAGTGCTCAAGTTACACAAACAAAGCTAGATCCAGCAGGCCCGAATCCAGTCTATGCCACAGCAAACAAGGCGCACCAACTTCAGTAAGAAGCAGTTCAGATATGCATGCACTATAAGCCTTTAACCAGAAATTCCCAGCTCAGAAGGGCAGAGTCCAGCCTCTCCTTCCACAAGAGTGCAGACCACGAACCCTCTTAATGTAAAATAACTGGCCTGAAAGCCCAAGTGCTTAAACCAGAATTAATACACTTTTAGAATAACAGACACTGAGCCCTCAATCAGCAGTTCCCAACCTAGAAGGATGTAAGCTACCTGTTCTGCCACAACGGTGCAGACCACAAACCCTCTCAGTGCAAAACAACTGGTCCGAAGCCCAAGTGTTTAAACCAAAAGGCTTAGAATGAGTTACACCAAGCAGTAATAAATACAACTGAGTATTTTAAGATGATGCAAAAGTAAAATGAAGTGGGTAGAAACACAAGTACAGTAAAAGCAGATGAATTTTTTTTTTTTTTTTTTTAATCTGAACAAGTGCTGAGATCAAAGAAACAGATTTGAGTGCTGAAACTAGAAAACTGGCTAGTTATAAGAAAAAAAACAAGCTAGAAGGCTTCCCTCAAACACAGAAGGGCTTGGGGGCTCAGAAGCCTACAAATAGTCTATACCACTTAACAGGAAAGGCAGGAAATATGCTTAATTTTTTTTTGTCTGTTTCCCAGATGCTCTCTTTGTACACAGTAGGAGTGCCTGAAATCAGAATATGATCTCACTGCACTCAGTTGAGTGAGCAAATGAGATGGGCCCAGAGGCAGGCTGAGGGGCGGGCAGTTTCAAGGCCACTAAGATTAACACCAAAACAAAAACAGGGAGGGTTGCTGGGAATAACTGAAGAGCAGAGTTAAAACTACCAGTTCAGTTAAATATTCCTTCAACACAGTTTAAATCAAATTAAATACTGTATTTTAAAAAAAAAATGTGCAGATAAAGGTACTTAAATTCTCTTATACGTCCAGTTGAATATAATCAAGTTCTTAGCCGGCCAAAGCTGAGGTTTTTAAGCAGAAAATATTTCACACTGTACCACTTAAATAGGCAAGGACAAGAAATCAAAGAATGTGGCTACCTTCACCCCTGTAATTACTAGCAAATAAAATTCAGCAAACACTAACTTCAGTTCAAGTTACTGAAGAGCAGAGTTAAAACTGCCAGTTCAGTTAATATTCCTTCAACACAGTTTAAATCAAATTAAATACTGTATTTTTTTTTTTAAAAAAGTGCAGATAAAGGTACTTAAATTCTCTTATATATCCAGTTGAATATAACCAAGTTCTTAGCCGGCCAAAGCTGAGGTTTTTAAGCAGAAAATATTTCACACTGTACTACTTAAATAGGCAAGGACAGGAAATCAAAGAATGTGGCTACTCCCACACCTGTAATTACTAGCAAATAACAAAATTCAGCAAACACTAACTTCAGTTCAAGTTACTGAAGAGCAGAGTTAAAACTGCCAGTTCAGTTAATATTCCTTCAACACAGTTTAAATCAAATTAAATACTGTATTTTTTTATAAAAAAGTGCAGATAAAGGTATTAAATTCTCTTATACGTCCAGTTGAATATAACCAAGTTCTTAGCCGGCCAAAGCTGAGGATTTTAAGCAGAAAATATTTCACACTGTACCACTTAAATAGGCAAGGACAGTAAATCAAAGAATGTGGCTACCCCCACACCTGTAATTACTAGCAAATAACAAAATTCAGCAAACACTAACTTCAGTTCAAGTTACTGAAGAGCAGAGTTAAAACTGCCAGTTCAGTTAATATTCCTTCAACACAGTTTAAATCAAATTAAATACTGTATTTTTTTTTTAAAAAGTGCAGATAAAGGTACTTAAATTCTCTTATACGTCCAGTTGAATATAACTAAGTTCTTAGCCGGCCAAAGCTGAGGTTTTTAAGCAGAAAATATTTAACACTGTACCACTTAAATGGGCAAGGACAGGAAATCAAAGAATGTGGCTACCCCCACACCTGTAATTACTAGCAAATAACAAAATTCAGCAAACACTAACTTCAGTTCAAGTTACTGAAGAGCAGAGTTAAAACTGTCAGTTCAGTTAATATTCCTTCAACACAGTTTAAATGAAATTAAATACTGTATTTTTTTTTTAAAAAGTGCAGATAAAGGTACTTAAATTATCTTATACGTCCAGTTGAATATAAACAAGTTCTTAGCCGGCCAAAGCTGAGGTTTTTAAGCAGAAAATATTTCACACTGTACCACTTAAATAGGCAAGGACAGGAAATCAAAGAATGTGGCTACCCTCACACCTGTAATTACTAGCAAATAACAAAATTCAGCAAACACTAACTTCAGTTCAAGTTACTGAAGAACACTGATTCCCCAGCTGTGTTGTTAGCTTTTGTGATGTCCAGGAGAAGTTTAGTGCTGGAACAGAGGACTCTAGAAGTAGCATATGGCTGTAGAATATTTTGGAATGTGGGGACTGTACCAGGTTGATGGAGGATTTTGTGGGCAAAGGTTAATTGTTTATAGTCCAAGAGTTACGGAAGTTCCAGCCAATTTAGTTGTTTAAGAGATGTGCAGTGATGAGACCTATGTGTGGCATCAGTGGCAAATTTGGTGATTTTATTGTAGCAGGATTCCAGCTTGGTTAGATCAGTTTTACGAAGGTTGGCCAGAATTGGGGAGGCATATAGGAGTGCTGACAAGAGGTGTGTGTTAGCAATAGTAAATTTTGGGGTTCTAGTTAGAAATTGTTTGGTCCTGTAAAGTAGACCTAGTTTCTTATGAACCTTTTTAATGGTTTGACCAATGTGAATATTGAATTTCAAGTTGTTATCAGTTTCGACACCTAGCAGTTTGGGGTGATAACAGTTTTATTCTTGGATTCTATATTAAGGTAGGATGATGGAGATCTTGTAGGATGGAAGACAAGGAGTTTTGTTTTGTTGGGGTTGAGGATCAGTTGGGAACTGGTGAGCCATACTTCTACAGATAGAAAAGATTCCTTGGTAATGGTGTTGAGATGCTGTAGTGAGAGGGCTGCACATATTAGTGTAGAGTCAATTTGCATATTGTATAACAGATGCATGAAGAATAGAGGTGTGGAGATGGTTAGTGAATAGAGAGAAGAGTAGAGGTCCAAGGATGGAGCCTTGTGGGACCCTAAGGACACTGGAAGAAGAGAAGAAAGGTGGTGTTGCCAGTACCACTGTACAGCCTGCTGAGGTCCTGGTAGATAGCTTTGGAACCAAGTGATAGAGAAGCTACAAAAGTTAAAGGAGGAGAGCAAGTTGAGTAGTTTATTTTGATTTACCATATCAAAAGCTTTAGACAAGTCCAGAAATATGGCAGATACAGCACATCTTGCCAAATATCACCCTCAACATGTACCCACACTCACCCCACTTCCAGGTGAGCAAAACATGTCATGTCAAGAACAAACTTGTGAGTATTCATTCAAACATCAAAGTTAATCTTTAAAGAGGCAAGTGTGTCACTCTGCTTAACATGCGGGGCAATTTGTTACAGAGATAAAGCAACCATTGTGTAATAAATCCTACCTCCAACATGTTTTAGTTAAATACTAGTGGAGATTCAGATACTTGGTCTGGGTGTTTGTTTAACCATTTTATCCTGTTTAGGTATAAAAGATCCATTAAGCTGGAAGTCTATGACAGCACAAAATTCCAAGCACAAATCTAAATGGAGGAATATAGGGATAGGGCTTATATTTTATCTTGGCAGCTGAGAGGTATTTTTCATCAGATACCTTTGAGGCCTTTCTAGGTGCATGCTTTGTATGGCTAGGTACATGTCAGAGGGGGCATTATACTCAACAATTGTTCTAACTAGGACACGGTACAGTGGGTTGATAACATCCTTTGACTTAGATGAGATACCTTTGAAAATCAGTTGTGCTATATGAAAGGATTTTGTAACTACTGGTGCAACATGGTGGTCAAAAGTGAAGGAAATGTCGACCCAGATTTTGAGATCCTTGACTACCATGTCCATGTAGAGTGGGGTAAGTTGTAGATGATGGGGTATTTCCTAAAGGTAACAATGCTGTACTATTTGTTTTAGATTAAACCCTTTCTCTGTACACCATTTACCTGTAAGAACTAGTTAAATGAATTACAGTATTTGTTTTGACAACAATCATTTGTGTCTTCATTGTGTTTTATGTTTCTTTTATTTTCAACTCATACACTATGGTGCCCAAGATATCTGCACACTATAAAATGCCATACAGCACTGCAGAGAATTAAGTTACCATCTGTGTTCTAAGTTGACATGAGTCCTTCCTCTTAAAAGAGGCTGAAGTGACTACTCCTGTGACCATATTTGAGGACAGATGTTCAGCTACGTAAATAGTATCAGAGCCATTGTCAATACATATCAGGAAACCTGACATAGGGCCAGGGTCATAATAATGTAAGTGATATGTACAGCATATGAAACTGACCAGAAACATATGGCTGCTGGGGTGGGGGGGGGGGGCTGCTAACAAAACACTACTGATTGAAAATGAGAAGCTCCTGTCCACTGTCAGAAATCACCAACACCTCAGTAGAGGATTCACACAGAAGTACTGATGTTGATTCCGACATGGAGGACAACACCAGTGCGTATACTGCAGAACTTTCAATTAACTAATTCAATTCCATAATTCGCACTAACTTTTTTAATGTTAGGCTTGCCCCTGTGTATTCTGCCCTCCCCACACATACCACCTTGTGCCAGTGATGATGACTGTGCACTGGCCTTTGCACATTTTTAATGTAGGTTCAATATAAGTGTGGGAAAGTTAAATACTTGATGCATATTGTTGTGCAAAATCTAAAGGTGGATATTGCAAATATCAGAGTCATACAGTATTACTAACATTACTGTACACAGCAGAGATGTCTCATCTTAGCAACATATAATTACTTGCATATGGGACAAAACAAGTTAGTTATTTTTTTTTCAAACAGGTTCCACAATTACCTTGGGCCTCAGATGAGGGTGGAAGAGATTACCTGTTTAATATACTGTTTCCTTGTCTACCCTAGTTTGCTGTGCAATTTTCTGTGTCATGCAGTCCATACTAAGTCAAAAAAGTATAAAAACCCTTCTTTTTGCAGCGGTCTAGCAGCAGCAGCAGCAACTTTAAGTAAAGGCTGTTGTACATACAGCTTTCTAATGCCAGCAGCAACTGCTAACTTATTTTTTTCCTAAGTGTAATCATGACTGTAACCCAAAGAGTTTGGGAATTCAGGCTAAATAGTTACACTGAATGTACACAATTGCTTTATATCTTCATGAATAGTTCTGCCATATTGGATTGGCTAATTAACACGTAATTTTGCAGCTTATACTTTCATTAACATATTCTGCCATTTACCTTTGTTTGTCAGCTCTACACTAATTTCAGAGCTGTTTAATGAATACAAGTAGCATGCTATTGTGTGCGTAGCGATCCGCGCCACTTACATGATAGCTGCACTTAATGTAGCTGTTAATGAATCTGACCTAATGAATGAGAAATGAAACCAAAGCAGTTTCCAAAGACAGATTTATGTGAAACTTATCTATGTAAGTTGTGACTTCTTAAATAAAAGAACAGGCAGAGTTTCAGCCATAACAGACATAATCATTTGGGTAGAAGGAAGCAGAGACATTTTTCTTATAAAAACTGAACAGAATGTTATGTAGAGACATGATGATCATAGCTGTTTAAAGAATGAAAAGTGACAAAAGTTATTTCTGAGCAGATGCAAATATTAAAATTAAGTGTGCACTGATGCAAAGTAATGATTCATTTGAAGCAGTACATGACCAAGTGCTGTAAAGACCGGTTTGGGTGCGACGGGTAACTCTTAAAAGTAGAATGGCTGAACATGCACATAGTTTTAAAATGAATATGTGGTGCATATTAATGCTTTTGATTGTACTAAGAAGCAATGGACAATTTTTACTGAGGTAATGGAAGCTACCTTGTTCAGCAAATGATATACCAGATGATAAGAAAGTGCCACTATTGCCAAGTGTAATAAACACCAGAATTTATATACAGTCGCAATGTTTTATGGTTTACACTCACTGACTTAGAAGACTATTTATACCACAAATGCCTGAGTATAAATTCTTGTGG
This sequence comes from Protopterus annectens, assembly GCF_019279795.1. NCBI lineage: Eukaryota > Metazoa > Chordata > Ceratodontiformes > Protopteridae > Protopterus > Protopterus annectens. The sequence continues at coordinate 1,062,875,197 of NC_056741.1, read as the reverse complement.
TGGTAGTTTCTTATATGCTGTTGCTTACTCCACATAGAAGTGATTTTTAAAAGTTAGAAGTGTATGGTGTTTTCATGGTCTTCAGACACACAATTCCAATGGGAAACTGTGATCATTAATAGTTTTCTATTATTTTCTTGAGGCCTGTACAGGTACAAGTACATGTTCCAGAAGCATTTTACTCTGACTGTCAGGTTCAAGTAATATTGGCTGGAGAATTATTTTATTTTAGGTCATTTAGCCTTGGGAAATCATATTGGATTTAATCATATTGGATTTGTCTCTAGAAGTACCAGCTGAGCCATTTGAAAAGTTACTCAAGAGAAACTGTAGAAATTATATATAGGCCTAAACCTCTGTGAAATCCACATCATTTTAGATTTTGTAAAAGAAGTCAAACACATTATTTTAGAATACATGACAGACCTGTATAGATTAAACGAGAACCGTGATTTTGGAGAAAGACTCTCCAATATACTAAGAGGCAGGTCTGAGTATGTCATATATTGTAAAGCATACAAAAGTGACTGTTTATCAAGAAATATTTAACAACTAATATAGAATGAAACAATGTAATCTCAATGGAAGAGTAGGCAAAGACACTACAGATCTTCAGCAAAATGTGGCTGGATGTGTTGTTAACAGAATGTCTATTAATTCTCCTAAGAAATGAACATGCACCATCTTTAGATAAGAAACACAAAGTTGGTATGTGCTGGCTTAAAAAATGTAGAAAATACCATAAAAGGGACTGCATTGAGAAAAGCAGTAAAAAGAAAATGAAATGCAGATATAGGATATATTATGAAAACAGGAAGCAAGAATCATATCATTTGTATAAACTGGTGTCTGCAAGAAATTAAGAATGGAGTAACTACAGTTCATTTAGTTCTGCTAGACTGAGTGATAATTTCATCAAAATTTCATGATCTCCTTTGTAGATGTACAATGTCAGAGGATGCTATGATAAGTATGGGGGTTCTTAGGCAAAACATTCTACATTGAGACTGGAAGGGGCCTGTCCTCCCAGTTTCACTGAGGGCCTATTTGTTGTCCTTCATATTCAACATAATGGTCAATTGCTCTACCAGGACTTCACAAATCTTAATACATTTGAAAGAGGCCCAGACAATAAGCAGAAAAAAATGAACATTTCTTTTATGACCTGGGAAGTTGACTTGTAGCTTATGACTCAAACTGACACAAACTGACAGAGACATTATTTGTCCTTGCCTAGAAATGGCAGGAGTGACATTTGTTGTGGAATTAGATACAGGGAGTGTTTTCCTATGGTTTATATAAAGAATATAATTATTCCCACATAAATAATTATGTGATTCTAAAGTATTTCTTAAGATGTATATAAATGAAAAAGATACCATAACAGGCAAACTAAGAGTGCTGACATGAATATAAATCACAACAGCAGGTAACATATCTGCATATGCTTCTAAAAAAGCAGTACTATGTAGCAGAGAATGAATAAAATATGTTAGGAAATATGTTGCTCTAGCAAGGACTTGCAAATCCATTGAAATGCAAAGTTGTTTCACTTATTCAAAGAAACCACCCAAATATTAATAAAATGCTTTGAAAAATTAAAGAAGCAGAGTCAGGAAACAATTTAAAATCAAAAATTTACCCATATTTATTGAGGTAAAAGCAGCACCTTATACTGTCATACCTAAAACAGAATTAGAACTGAAAAGGCCAGAAAAAATGCCAGGGTATTATCTAATATAAAAAGCAATGAATAACATATACTTAGAGTACCAGAAAAGTCCTTTGCAATCACAGAAACCTGCATGGTTGGAAAACATCAGGAGTTGCCAATATTCTGGTTTTACAAGCAGCAGTCAAATGGTCAGTACAGTGGCTATTTTACTAAGTTAGCAAGTCTTTTCATTGTAAATCACACCCACATTATCATCCAGTGCGCTATACTCAACACAGAAAGAGGATCCATTATGAATTTGTTCACATAGGACTCTTCTACAGCAGACACAGGTTAAACAGCTGAAGAGATTCAGATACTTATACGTGGACCAAATCAATGATGAGTTATGAAGCTTGATAATGGTAGTACCTGGAATAGACCTACCACCTCCCTGTTCTGTGCATTCCAACCAGTCAGGATCTGCAGGATATGTTCCCCCCTCCCTCTCAGTGCAACTAAACTGTTACATTTCTTAACATATCTTGACAAGGCCTAGTGCAACAGGAAACCTTCTATATTACCATTAAAGCAGATATCCCTTTTCATTTGCTCTGTGATTCTTTTGAGGGTAGGGTTGCCACCTTTTCAAATGCCCAAAGTGAGACATTTTTTTGTAGAAATGTGAGATTTTGCAGGACAAAACATACCCACAGGCAGTGCAAAGGACATAACTTCACTTTTTTTTTGCCAGAATAAAAGCTTATTTTTGTAGCATTTGAGTTGAATATAATATTTCAAATAATATGTATGTGTTTCAGATAAGAAAATAACTGTTTTATGCAACTATTAAAGAAAAGTTAAGAAATACATTTTGTCTTGAAATCTCAGGACATTTGCCATTTTTTAGTTTTTTTTCCGCAGGACACAACAGCTCAAAGTGGGACTGTCCCTTGCAAAAAGGGACAGGTGGTAACTCTGTTTGAGGGCTACCATTAATGTCTCTGACGTACTAGGTTCTCTGCTCATCTGCACATCTATTGTCTGCCCTTTCAGGTTTCTGAGTTGTAGGCCTGTCTATCTTTTCCTGCCTGTTTCCAGGTCACACTTCTTACTGTCCTGCTTGATCTCAAAGTTTGAGACACTGCCACTACTGTAACCCCTCTACCACACATTACCATTGCTATACATGAAGCCAAATCTCCCACCATGTCTAGTCTCTGATCATGGTCTAATATTCCTGCAATGGAAGCAGTAGAATGTGACATGTTTTCCCCAGCATGGAGCACAGATACATCCAATCCTGCAAAATTGGCATTTCTGTATAAAAATTCTAGAAAAGACATTGAGCCCTATAACATGTTTTTTTCACTTAGTTGTACCGTTTTGACAGAGGTGACTGAAAAGATATAGTCACAGTAAGGGTTTAACACAGAGACATAGCTAAACAAATGACCTACAGACTGAAAATTTTAACTCTTTTTTTTTAGGATCATCCAAATATGATCTGGAGCACCTTGGCCAAATGGAAAAATCAATTTCTTTTACTGCTGACATAATTCATATTATTGTGGTTAGCCTTATAAACAAGACAAATCTCAAATTTAGTTTTTACAATAGCAATAGCCTGCTTTGAGTTTTGTATAAATGTTATTCATAATGCATGAATTACTTAGGTTAAGTCAAGAATCAGGAAAAACACAATAAATAATAAATAAAAATAAATAAATAAAATAAAAAAACACCAAAGAAAGACTACATAAGGAAACACACAGCATAAACTTGATATAATGTCGCTGCACCCATGAGAATTATATCCTGGCTTAAGTTGCAACAAAAGCAGCCTTAAGTTTGCTTTGAACACAATATTGAAAGTAATAGCTTTTAGCAAAAGCCAAACTGTAGCTATGATGTTTTGTGCAGGGGGTGTACACTGTCCCAGCCTTAGCAGTTCTACTTCTTTGCAGTGAAACCTTTTCAAAGCTGAATAGCTAAGAGAGAATAAATCAAGCCTGTGCATCATCTCCTCAAATCAGCAATATGCAGTACCAACTAAGTATGCTCTCTAATAAATCATAGTGTCAAACAATATTATTTTTATTAGAACTCTATTATGGTGTTAAACAAAGGAATGCAGGTCAGATGGTAGTGGATTTTGCGAAAAGGATGGACATGGCTGTGGTGAATATGTATTTTAACAAGAGGGAGGAGCATAGGGTGACATACAAGAGTGGAGGAAGATGCACACAGGTGGATTATATCTTATGTAGGAGGGCCAGTTTGAAGGAGATTGGAGACTGTAAAGTGGTGACCGGAGAAAGTGTAGTTAGGCAGCATAGGATGGTGGTTTGTAGGATGACGTTGGTGATCAAGAAGAGGAGGAGGAGTGTGAGGGCAGCACCAAGGATCAAATGGTGGAAATTGAAAAAGGGTAATTGTGAGGTGGAGTTCAGGGATGAGTTAAGACAGGCACTGGGTGGCACTGAAGAGTTACCAAATAGCTGGGTAACTACAGCAGAGCTAGTAAGGGAGACGGCTAGAAAGGTGCTTGGCATCACATCTGGACAGAGGAAGGACGACAAGGAGACATGGTGGTGGAATGAGGAAGTACATGAGAGTATACAGACAAAGAGGTTGGCAAAGAAGAAGTGGGATTGTCAGAGAGATGAAGAAAGTAGACAGGAGTATAAGGTGATGAGGTGCATGGCAAAGAGAGGGGTGGCTAAGGATAAGGCATATGAAGAGTTCTTTGAAAGGTTGGACACTAAGGAGGGAGAAAAGGACCTGTACCAATTGGCCAGACAGAGGGACCAAGCTAGGAAAGATGTGCAGCAGGTAAACGTGATAAAGGATAATGAGTGAAACATACTCACAAGCGAGGAGTGTGTTGAGGAGATGGAAAGAGTACTTTGAGGGGTTGATGAATGAAGAGAATGAGAGGGAGAGAAGGTTGGATGATGTAGGAATAGTGAATCATGATGTACAATGGATTAGCAAGGAGGAAGTAAGGATAGTTATGAAGAGAATGAAGAATGGAAAGGCTGTTGGCCCAAATAACATACATGTGGAAGCATGGAGGTGTTTAGGTGAAATGGAAGTGGAGTTTTTAACCAGATTGTTTAATGAAATCTTAGAAAGTGAGAGGATGCCTGAGGAATGAAGAAAAAAGTGTTTTGGTACAGATTTTTAAGAATAAGGGTGATGTACAGAGCTGTAGTAACTACAGAGGAATTAAATTGATCAGTCACAGCATGAAGTTATGGGAAAGAGTAGTGGAAGTTAGGTTAAGAAGGGACATGATGATTGGTGATCAGCAGTATGGTTTCATGCCAGGAAAGAGCACTACAGATGCAATGTTTGCTCTGAGAGTGTTGATGGAGAAGTACAGAGAATGTCAGAAGGAGTTGCATTGTGTTTTTGTAGACTTAGAGAAAGCATATGACAGGGTGCCTAGAGAGGAGTTGTGGTATTGTATGAGGAAGTAAGGAGTGTCAGAGAAGTATGTAAGAGTGGTACAGGATATGTACAAGGGTAGTGTGACAGTGGTGAGGTCTGCGGTGGGAGTGACGGATATGTTTAAGGTGGAGGTGGGGTTACATCAAGGATCAGCTCTGAGCCCTTTCTTATTTGCAATGTTGATGGACAGGTTGACATACGAGATCAGACAGGAGTCCCCGTGGACTATGATGTTTGCAGATGACATTGTGATCTGTAGTGAGAGTAGGGGACAGGTGGAGGAGACCCTGGAGAGATGGAGCTATGATCTAGAGAGAAGAGGAATGAGTCAGCAGGACTAAGACAGAATATATGTGTGTGAATGAGAGGGAGGATAGAGGAACGGTGAGGATGCAAGGAGTAGAGGTGGCGAAGGTGGATGAGTTTAAATACTTACGGTCAATAGTTCAGAGTAATGGTGAGTGTGGAAGAGAGGTGAAGAAGAGAGTACAGGCAGGATAGAGTGGGTGGGAAGAGTGTCAGGAGTGATTTGTGACAGACGAGTACCTGTAAGAGTGAAAGGGAAGGTCTACAAGAGGGTAGTGAGACCAGCTATGTTATATGAGTTGGAGACAGTGGCATTGACAAAAAGGCAGGAGTTTGAGCTGGATGTGGCAGAGTTAAAGATGTTAAGATTTGCACTGGGTGTGACGAGGGTGGACAGGATTAGGAATAAGTATATTAGAGGGTCAGCCCAGGTTGGAAGGTTTGGAGACAAAGCCAGAGAGGCAAGATTACATGGGTTTGGACATGTGCTGAGGAGGGATGCTGAGTATATTGGGAACAAGATGCTAAGGATGACGCTACCAGGTAACAGGAAAGGAGGAAGGCCTAAGATAAGGTTTATGGATGTGGTGAGAGAGGACATGCAGGTGGTTGGTGTGACAGAGCAAGATGCAGAGGACAGGAAGAAATGGAAACAGGTGATCCGCTGTGGCGACCTCTAATGGGAACAGCCGAAAGAAAGTAATACTGCACCTTGTATTACCTGAACACTTCTGCCCTCAGCTTGCAGCTTTCCTAGCCCTTGGCAGCCCTGTTAGAATACACTCAGATGAGCTACCTCAAAGTAAATTTACCTGCTTATCATTTTGCCAGCCCCACCTATCACTTTGCTTGTACTTTTAGATGCCATTCTTAAGTGCATTTTGCAAAAGACTGGACTATATTAAAAGTTTAGTCTGCAGTTATGCATGAAATGATGATCTCTGGGTGCAATGCTGTATATTCACCATCCGTGCTTTCACCAATACAGCTAGCTTAAGCCAACAGAGTCAGTCAGGTAATGCAGATGTTTGATGCTAGCCTCAGACAATTTCTCAGTGGTACAACTCTGTGTAGGCAAGAAACAGATTTATTTTGTGTGGCAAGTCAGAGAAAGCACCAAGCTCAGAGAATCCATGAAGGATGGCCTTATATCCATATAAAATTGTTTTGAATGCCTATCTTGTTTATTATTTTGGTATACTTTCAGAGCCATGATTATTATGAGGATGTGCTATTTTGTTGCCTTATGGATTTTAGTGGAGCAATGATTTGTAAGAACTGCAAATGATGAGCTTGATTCAGGCCAAGTTATTTTTCTAAAGTCTCAGATGAGTTACTGGTTTTCATACTTGAGTCTGGTACAGCAAAGTCAGTGTCTCCTGCAGTCCATGCCATCTATGTAATAAGACCATTGTTACCACTGTGGATGGGTTTCCCCATAAGAAACTGGAATGTACATGAGAATTACACAGCATTCTCTGCCAAGTATCTATCACCATTCTAACTATAGAGAGCCACACAACCAACCTTAGGGCAACAATTCAAGAAACAAAGTTTTTTTTTAATCATCTCTTCTTCAATAACAACCTAAGTTAGGCCTTTATCCATAATTCACTATAACGTACATCTAAGATTTGAAAGACTTAGATCTCCCATCAAAATGATTGTCGTTTAGAGTTTTCTTACCATGACTCCTATGCCTCTGATTCATCCATAGAGCAAAAATTCACTTTTTGTTTATTTTTTAGGGTATTCTAGATGGAGGTTTTTTGTTTTTTTTTTTAGCAGGAATACCTGAGCAGGCTGGCATCCTTTTGGTTCCATCAATAATGCTTACACTACATTTTCAGACTTTGCTATGTAATCTTTTCCTACTGGATGGGAAAGTTTATACATTTACTTTAGTTATACTTTGCTGACTGGATTAGTTAAATTAGGCCATTGTAATCTTTACAGGGAAGACCCAATGCAGTATTCATACTGGCTAGGGGAAATTTGACCAGGGTACCAGGGAAATTCCCACAAAGCGTCCACTCTGGTGGACCCCAGCCATAAACAAACTCTACAACAAAAGGAGGAAGCTACTACAAGATAAAGGTAAGACACCCTTGATCACTATAAGTAAAGACAATCATACCAGATATGCTCAGAACTAGTTCAAAATGATGTGAAGATTACTGATCCTACAGACATTGCCAACATACTGGCTGACAGGTTCAGTGCAAACTCCCCCCCCCCCCACAGGAGATATCTATACCCCAAACATCTCCAACACCCAAGTGAGAACTGCTCTCCAAAGCAAAAACACAGCATCCATGGGACCTGATGGTGTCCACAGCTAGGACAGCTGTTTAATCATAGTCTTACCTCTGGATATGTACCCAGGGGTGGCGACTGCAACTGTGGTCCCACCCATTAGCTTGACAAGCCTTATCTGCAAAGCCATGGAGAGGATCATAATGGACCTCATAAATAAAGACATAGGAATTTGCAGACTTTGGATCCATCCCAGTTTGGCTTTGTCAAAGGCAGATCATGCCTTCTAAACTTGGTTGACTTTTCAAACAGTCACCAAAGCCATTGATGAGGAAAGGCAGTCCATACATATCATTGAAAAACTCATCAGCTTAAATGTCAACCCATACATCACAAGATGGGTTGCAAACTGGCTGAGTGACAGAACCCACAGGGTCAGAGTTGCTGGCGCCATGTCAGACTCAAAGCCTGTCACAAGTGGTGTACCACAGGGCTCAGTCCTGGGCCCACTTGTTTGGCATCTACGTACAAGCAAACACAGGAGGGTTATGACAAAGTTTGCAGATGACTGCAAACTGGGCGCCATAGTAAGAAACACATCTGACACAGATATCCTTCAGAAGGGTCTCACAGAAACGGATAACTGGTGCCAGAGCCATGGCCTAAAGTTAAATGCCAAAAAATGCATAGTCATACCCCTAGCTACCAAATAGGTGGCAATCCACTGAGTACAGAAGAAGTTATCAGGGACCTGGGGACCCAGGTTGATAGTAGTCTGTCATTCGACACCCATGTAGCTAAAGTAGTTAGGAAGACCTTCTACATTGCCCACCTTATCATGAAGGGATTCTCATCTAGATCAAGGGAGGTCATAGTCTCCTATACTCATCACTCATCAGACCAATGATTGAGTACAATGCCCCATTGAATGTATCTGACCCGACACTTGCAGCAGCTGGAGAGGCCACAAAGTTCCTCACCAAAAGGATAAAGGGTCTCAAACATCTGTCCTATGCTGCCCGACTGAAAGAACTCCAGCTCTATTCAGTCGCCACCGCTTGCTCAGAGGTGACCTTTGCCTAACATACAAGGCCATGTCAAACCCAGATTTGATGAATATGCTTCACCTCAAAAATCTAGATCCGTCAGAGCCACAATGGAGGGATAGATTCATCACCCAAAGACTAGGCAGAGCACCGCTGGCCTTGTTCAAGAGAAATCTTGACCAATGGATCCCAGGGATTACCTCAGTGTCACTGCTCAACAGAGGCACAGCAAAATAATGGGTATAGTTAAATGCCCTCGGGCAGATAGCCTAGTATGAACCTATGAACCTATGAACCTATCCTTTGAATAACTGCAGTGGGATTTTTTTTACATCCACCTGAGCTACCACCAACATAGGCAAATAGGACCCAAATTTAATGTTTTATCCAAAGGACAGCACACCCTGGACTGACGTGCCCCCTTATGCTGCACTGCGGAAATAAATCCAACCATATAGTGTAGAGAATAGAACCCACTGACTTCTTATCTTCCAACATCAATGAATCCAACCATATAGTGTAGAGAATAGAACCCACTGACTTCTTATCTTCCAACATCAATGAATCCAACCATATAGTGTAGAGAATAGAACCCCCTGACTTCTTATCTTCCAACATCAATGAATCCAACCATATAGTGTAGAGAATAGAACCCCCTGACTTCTTATCTTCCAACATCAAAAGCAAGTGTGCTACCAATTGTGCAACTGACACCAACAATGGGTACTTGAATTTATATCAGGGATCAGAGATAAAAATCAAAGTGGGGAGGGGTTCCTCTCTAATAAGTTCTTTGTGAGCACAGGAATCAGGTATATTTGTCCTGTTCCCCTTTATTATTTGTGTTATATTTAGAACCACTGGCAAAGAAAGTAAGGGAATCAAAATTTCAGGGATATACTTGATATGGTAGTCGAGAAAAGATGGCTTTATTCGCAGATGATTTTATTTTATACCTCTTAAAACCAGAAAAGAACATTTCAGTGTTGTCTAACATTCTGATACAGTTTTGAGTCTTTTTGGGATATAAAATTAATGAAGATAAAACAAAAGTAATAGCTGTAAACTAAACTCTCACACACAAATTGGTTCAGCAATACCCATATTTATGGGAACATGACAAAATTGAGTACTTAGGAGTACGGATTAAAAACAATTATATTATGGCAGCTAAGGATATGTGGGAAGAGACTAAACAAAAGATAATACAAAAACGGAGAAATTGGAGGCTCTGTTTTATGGATATGGAAAGAAGATGCAAGCAGTGAAAATGTTTTTAGTCCCTTTAGCTTTATACATAGGTCAGGCATATTTTTATCAACCTGAGGAAAAGTTGTGGATAGCAATTAATAAAGAGTTGAAGGATTTTATCTGGGAGGGGAAGAGGGCAAGAGTCTAGTGGCAAAAGTTGATCCTTCTAATAGAACAAGGTGGTTTGGAATTACTTGATTTGAAGGGGTATTTCAGAGGTACACAGTTAAGGCTCCTATACATAGCATAAGCAGAAAGCTATAATTCAAAATGAAAATGGATGATGGGAGGGTGGCCTAATGGTTAAGGTGTTTGCCTTACAAACACAAGGTGCAAGTACTAATCTATGAACCTATGAACCTAAATGGGGGGAGCTCAAGAAACAAGGAGAGAGTGGGATTTTTGGATGAATAACAATAACTATACAGAATATTATATTCACAAAGTAGTAGAAAGTATTCTAAGAACTAGGCCAACACAGGGATGGAGAAAGTAAATTTTGCTAAAAGGGATGGCTGCAGGTAGGAGTACAGAGAATAGGCAATAGGATGCTGGAGAAAAGTGGTAAAAGAACTAAGGTACTGAGAGCAAATAATTAGAGAGGGAAATGTAACAGAATAGGAAGAGGCCAAGAATTTATTTGCAATGCAGGCTAGTGATTGCCTTCCATATCTAGGATTGATATCACAGTATAAGCAAAGAGAAAGAAATATGGGGATCCTAGATGAAAAAACAGCACTGACAGAGTTTTAGTAGAATCTAGAAGAAGAAGAAGCTGCTGTTAAAAAGGGATGGTTATAGGGCATATACAATATTTCATGATAACTATAGGAATCAATTAGAGAATGTCAGAAAGGATTGGGAAAACAGACTGGATAAGCAATTCACAAAGACATAATGGAATGATATATGTATGACTCCCAAATATATAACAAAGTCTAGAAGATTTAGGATTTTGGCTTGAAAGTGTTTGCACAGGCATTTTATACCCCAAGCAGACTCCAATTTTTCCTCAGGTAGATTACAAATGTCAGAGGAGTGATGGGGAAGAAAGAGGTAACTGGGAACATATTTTTTGGGAGTGTAATGAGCTGGCAGACTTTAAAAATTCTCTGCAAATGACTCTATCGGAAATACTGAGTGAGCAAAACTGTGTAACTAAGGAAATGATTTTTGAACTGTAATACAGAATCAATGTTACCTAGACATTGTAAGGTCTTGCTGAGTTTAATTCTAGTGGCTGTCAAAAAGCAATTACTGAAAATGGAAATCAAAGTCTAAATCAACTATACTAGAACTAGTGAATACAATAACAGAGATGAAACAACTGGAAGTAGGAGGTGGACCAAATTATACAGAAAAAATGGGAATTGCGGGAGCAATACATGCAGAATAATGTTTTGGAGGATGAATGAGGTTCAAGGGAAGGCAGGAATTGAATGAGCTATGTAATGTTTGACTGACAATGACTGGGTATATTATAAGTGATGCATTATGTCTGCAACTGAAAATATGTCAGTATGGTTTGTTTTCATTTATATAAATGTATGATTGTGTGTCATAAGTCAAAATTTAATAAAGATGTTTCTTGTTTAAAAAAAAAGTAAGAAATAAACGCCAAGGGCACTTGAACTGATTCCATTGCATTTGCAAGTCCAATATGCTGTGCTGTTTAGTATGGTAATCATTAACAGAAGTAGGCATAATCTTCTTAAGGTCAACAGATACCTTAAATGCCATCCCAAATGGCACTACACAGGTGACAAAAACAGGGGCCAGATTCATGAACGTCTACACTGAGTGTAGTTATTATGTACTTGGCATGGCACGCCATATGCATGAAATCATGCTATTTCATATTCACTAAGTGGCTCTACACCACAGCCTCAAAATAAGGGTAAATGGCAAAATATGCTAATGAAAGCATAAGTAGCCAAATTACATGCTAATTAACCAATCCAAAATGGCAGAGCTATTCAGGAACCTCTAAAGTAATCTTGTATACTCAGTGTAGCCATTTGCCTTGAAATCCAAAACTCTTTGGAATACAGCCATGATTACAATTATGGGTTCCTGCTGCCATCATTAACCTGCATGTGACACAGGCTTTAATTGAAGGTACCTCTGCTGCTGCTGCCAGACCTCATCCAAGAAAAAGAAAGGTATCTAGACCCCCATTTAAATTACCATGGACTGCATGACACAAAAATTGGAAAGCAATACCAATTGGACAAGGAAACATGAGGATAATTATGCAACCGCTGCCACTCTTAACCTGAAGTCCCAGGGAAATTGTGGAGAACCCATCCCAGTAGAACTGCTGTGCTACAACATGCAAAGGAGCATATCTGTTTCCCATGCACCCCAGAGAAGAAACCACCAATCATGCAGAAATTTTATGCAATATCACACTTCCCTGAAATTTGGGTGGGGGTCATAAATTGCACACACATAATAAAAGCCTCACCTGATGAATAGGGAAAGAAGTACATTAACAGTAAAGGATAACCACCGTATAAGCTGTCAGGTTGTCTGAAATGCTCAAGGCATAATCTGTAATGTCTGTGCAAGTAACCCAGGCAGTTTTATGACTCACACATATATGGCACACCTGTGAGCTGCACACCAGGCTTGCTGAGGGCGACTTTCCAGAAGAGTATCGAGTGAGGGATGCAGGTTATGCACTGAAACTTTGGCTCATGACGACACTCATGAGAAACCCACACAACCCCAGTGAGCAGGGGCACAATAATGCCCACGCTCAAACTAGGAATTTCATAGAATCTATATTTGGATTTCTCAAATCAAGGTTTCCGTGTCTAAACACACCAGGAGGTGCCCTGCAGTATGACCCAGCAATCTCTGCTGAAATACTCACAGACTGTGCCATGTTGCACAATATAATTCTCAGGAAACAGCTTCAACAAAGACAAATAGGGGCAGAACTGCAGTTTCTAGGACCACAGGCAGGGCCAGCTGCTCCAGCAGATACAGATGAGGAGTCTGAAGGAGGACCACTAGCTGCAGGTGCTGCCAATGGACATGGGCATGCACAATATGCCATGGCTCTGGCTAAGAGGTAAAGGATAGTACAAACATTGACTATGTAAGTGAATAGTTAAGAGCTTAAACACATGCAAATATTAAAAATGATGCCTGCAAAACTGCACAGTCTTTACTTAACCATGTAATGTTTGTGTGCAGTTAGCAACACACAGAGACAACCCTAAAGACACATCTTCTAGCTGCATTATTAACAAGGTAAGTCTTGAATCTGTATGTAAAAAAGAGGTATATAACCAATTACTTTCATATGCAAATTATTACATGCCCCTAAGCTGTAACATGTCCCAGGTATACAGTAAAGTCAGTAATAGCTTGTGACTGATGTTTGCAATATACAGCTATGGATTTTGTCTAATACTGTGCATCAAGCATTTCAGCTGACCACTGTTTATAAACCAGTGAGCAAGTGAATGCCAACATCATTTGCACAAGTATACCACTAAGCAATATTTAAATATCTACTTTGACGTTATTGCTAATAATACTAACAGAAATGCAACAATGGTCAACAATTACATAAACAATCATTCACAAATGAGTTCTTCTGCAACACATTTACATTAAAGCAAGCTTCTGAGTAAGCAAGCAATAGCTATCCACTCTGTGTATCAGACATATATGCAACCCAAAGTCAGATAGAAATATGGAAAGGGTAGAACACAATCATCATCATTTTCATATGGTGGAGGGGGTTATAGGTTGGTAAACCTGACACCAAAGATGTAAGTGTGCACAAGTAAAACAAAAATGTATTCATTAAGTATCCAATTGTCAGGGCTAGTAGTAAGATATATATAGCAGTCAACATTTCTGTTTAGGTAACTAATGTGTGTTTGTGTGTGTGAGGGGGTATGGGCAAGTTTTTGTTGAATATGTGTATGTCTGCATGAACATAATCAGGCATTGTGCTAGCAGTATGTCCTGGCATCCTGGACTGGTATGAGCCATGCACTGTAGACTAGCCAGGTCAGTGATGTCAACCTGACCATGAGAACTGCCTGTGCCAGGAGTTGTACTGCTAGTTCCATGACCCGGAATAGAAGTCTGGGTGCTACCTGAATGTGACTGATGTCTGATGGAAGAGTTCTCATCATGAATACATCCTAGACCATGACCATGAGGTCTACTATGCCTGGGTGTGGATACTACAATCACTGATGGAGCAGAGGAAGTAGTGCCACTACAGGAGCTGGATCTTGAATGGCCATGATGGCTAACACTGAACAATGTAGCAGCTCTCTGGCCATATGGATGCTGACCTCCTCAGCAGACATTCCATTACAGACACTGCCAAATCAAGTGTGTCATTTATCCTGCCCAAGGAGTCACCCACACTGTTCAGCCACTCCTACATGTCAGATTGCACAACGTTTAGTACTTGTACTGTCTCTTCTGAAGCCCTACTAGAACATGCCTATGCCTCCGTGATGGCCCTATACATATGTTGTGTGGCACCTACTGACACAGCAACATCAGGAGGATGGCGGACAGCAGGCCTTCCCCAAGCACCTCTACCAACCTGCCTGTATTACAATTCACCCACATGATGGCTACAGGAGACTCAACCAGTTCTACAACTGGAGTAACCACACTATCCTGATTAATTGTGTCACCCTCAACCTGTCCTATGTCAGAGGTCTCTGTGTCATGGGTATGTGTCAGCATACTGACTGTGTCCTATATATGGGCAGGGGATGCTGGAAGCATAATTTTAGTGTCATATTGGACCTCTGCACCTCCAGAATGTGTCCTCTTCATCAGAGGTTACCAATACTCTGACATCAGGCAATAGGACTTCCAAAGTGCCACTGGCAGGGTTACCAATGACAACAAGTAATCAACACAGCAAAGAGAGAAATATAATACAAAATTATCAAACTTATGTTATGTGAAATGTATATTAAAAATTAAGAGAAGATAATGCAATGAAAAAAAATACTTTCAGTTAGATATAAATCTACCTTATGTGAATTACTAAGAATACAAAAGGTGTGCTTACCTTGTGCAGGTGGTCATGCAAAATAAGAACCAAATGTGCCTACATATAAGAAAAGGGAGATGAAACACAAGTGATAAGCATCACAACTGAAATTACACAAGAAAAGAAAGTAAACCCCTTGATAGCTGCAGAATAAGACATGTCTTGTACAAAAGTTTACTATCCAATTGACTTCCCCCTTCCTCCTTCTCTCTTTACCTCAGTGTCTCCTCTATCCCACCCTTCTCACTGGCATATAGGTAAAATAAAAAACACATATCTCATCATATATATATATATATATATATATATATATATATATATATATATATATATATACACACATACACACACACACACACACACACACACACACACACACACACACACAATAAGAATTATATAATTATACTGCATGCCTTGAAGTTCTGCAGTAGACACACTTGGGTTGTCTACCATGTCAGACCAAACATCAATGATTCTGTGTGAAGAGTATGTTGACCTGTCTGGATCTCTGACACTGGACAGGAACTCCTCTGTTTCAGTCAGTGGTGGTTTGGAAGCAGGACCACGTCCCATAGCCATATGTCCCTGGGTAATTGACACTGCCCTGTGTCTCGCCTGTGTGGTCACGCCACTGACCCTATGTCTTACTTTTGAATATGTACATCCATGACCACCTACTACTGCATTTTACATCACTGACTTGCTCCCAGATACGGTTACAGGAGGACTTGCTACCTTTGCCTCTGTCTAAAAGGAATGACTCATGATGATATAATGCCTTCATTTTCAGTTGTCACTCTATGGAGGTTTTTAAGGTACAGATATCTTGGGTATCATAGCCCTGTATGAGAGGAAACATAAAAGGAAAAAAATACATAAGTAACCCAAACATGATTAACAAAACAAAATGTCTATGAATGTTTTCATCAATCATGCACTAAATAAATGAAAAAGTAAGGCTCCATATGAGTACACAGAAATTAATATAGATTCCCCACCCTCAGCAAACAAAGAAAGGAAATGAAAAACAGTGGTTAAAAGCATGTCTGGATGACAAACATTTGTATAACTCTGTAGTACATTGCAACATTAACAAAAATCACTGTACACCTTTCAAGAAAAAAATGGATATTTTTAGTGGGGATATCCACTTCTATGGAGTATACTCAGGGATACATCATATGCTTTATACAATTCTGCATGCCTATAATGCAAAAATTCCTGACCTTGCTAATAAGTAATACAACACTATTCTCTGTTCTGCACTAACTGGTCAGCTTCCGAAATAAAACTTTACTTTAAATGTCAGGTACCATTCTTTAGAAACATTTTAGTGGTTAAGAAATAACTGATATGCATAGCTATGCCAACAGCTACTGAGAAAATGTACAGAAAACCAATAGGTGTATTGTGAAATGCAAACCATCACTAAGGTTAAAAGACATCAATCTGTAAAAAAAAAAAAAAAAAACAGCAACATAGTTTTGCAGCAAGTAAGTTGTTAGACTAGAAAAAAGTTTTGAAAGCAAATAACAGTATCAACCACTCTGTATCCAAACAGTCTCCCCTCTGTGATACAAGTTCCAGATTCATCCTTCTGCAAAGAGGATTCTTATAATCTTTGAGCTTGATGTCACTTATATGCATGGATAGTTTCTCCTTAAGTTGTCTTACTGTCTTTTCAACATAGAAATGGTCACACAATGAACATGTGGCCAAATATACTATATTAGAATGTTGGAAGAACAATATACTACCAAGGAACAGCATGCATCCAAAATATACATACAGAAATGTTATGAGAGGTCAATTCCTTAGAACATCTAGGATACATTCGAATGATGCAACCCTTGGTAGAGCTATGAATGATATGTCTGAACACTTGGAGGCGAGAGGATACAGAAAGGAAGAGATAGTGAGAATGAGATACAATGTGCTGTTAGAAAGAGAAACAAGAGGTAAGCCATACCTAAAAGGAAAACAAGAAGGTGCAACTTCAAGAAATGATAGGAATGAGCAAAGAGAAGTTAAAATGATTCTCACACACGCAACAGATACTGAGGGGATATGTAACATTATTCGAAGGAACTGGAAGATACTATTGTCAAGTGAAGAATGCAAAGAAGTGATTGTAGAGGTACCTAAGTTTGGTTATAGGAATGCAAGTAATCTGAAAAATACGTTATGCAAAGAAGATTATCTAGTACCATGTGTCAACTCTGATAGAAGAGGGACATTTCCATGTAGAAGGTGTACTATGTGCAGGTATATATGCACAGAGAACAGCTTTGAGCATCCCATTACCAAAAAGAAATACATCTGTTCTTTCTATGCTGATTGCAACACAAAAAATATAGTAAATTTGGCCACATGTTCATTGTGTGACCATTTCTATGCTGGAAAGACAAAGACAACTTAAGGAGAGACTATCCAAGCATATAAGTGACATCAGGCTCAAAGATTATAAGAATCCTCTTGCCAAACATGTCAGGGATAATGAAGGACATAATTTCAAGTTCAGAGTGCTTAGAATTGTTCTCACCTCGGAAAGGGGAGGTGACAACAACAACAGATTGGAGCAGGAAGAAATGTATTGGATTGGAAGACTACAAGGCCACAGAAGACCGGGACTGAACACTACATTTCCCATGAAACCAGCGCTCAAGAGGCGTGGTTTGAGAAGATGTGTGTGATGTGACATCACCCATCATCTAGCACTCTATTGGTAGAGAGTAATTTTTAAACAGGCATTAACTGCACAGTTAACATGGATCTGATGAAGGGTCATTGAGGAGACCCAAAAGCGCTTATCATTTGTTCTGTTTTGTTTTTTATTTTTGTTTTTATTTTGAAGTTATTGCTCAATGTGAATAAATACTTGATGGTTTTAATGAATGCAGTTGTCATCTATGGTAACGGAGGTGAACTACACTTGCTGATATTCAAGCAGAGCTGATTATATACGTTGTGCTTGGGAAGACAATATATTTCAAATATTCATCTTATGGCTGTTCAACCAAGTGTCTTGCTGAGCTTTTTTATATGTGTAGTACAATCATAAGCAAACACCCATAGGTGTTGCAACAAACAAACTTTTGTGTTGAGAAGTGGTAGTGGAAGATACCTGCCCTGGCCGTGGTCTCAGTGCTGCTTGTTGTTGTGTGTGTATGTATATAAATATATATATATATATATATATATATATATATATATATATATATATATATATAGTTAATCACTATATATTAATCAGATATATTTTTCTATTATTTTTTACTCTGGACGAGTTTAAGTTCACTACTTCTACTACCATTATCTGATCTGATTAATATATAGCAATTAACTATATATATATATATATATATATATATATATATATATATATATATATATATATATATATATCGAAAATCTTCTACACAAAGAAGTTTCTTACACTGTCTTGGTTTTGGACCCAGACTTTGGGGATACCACGGAGATTACTTGTATTTTGAAATGTACATTTTAACTACTTGTTTCATAATGTTTCCTTTACTGCAATATTTTTATATATTTTTTTCTTTCTCTTCATCCTTTGTACACCGTTTGGCACTACACACTATTGACTAGCAGCCTTCCCTAGCAGTAAACAAGATTTCAGTTCCTAAGGAAAAAAAGTGAAAAATTTAATTTAAGCAACCATCTGTAGTGCAAACTAGCCTAGCACCAGTGCACTATGGACAATACCCAGCGAAGAAAAAACACCTGCTAGATGTGGCACAAGTGAGCTTAGAGGAAGAAGACAGCTGATGCAGGGTTCAAATCCAATTTACAGATAATTTTACAGAGGGGTCAAAATGCCATTTGTTTCAACATTTTTATTAGGAATGTAACGATAAATACAAATGAGTATAATAACTATGTTTATTGCAAAAAATATATCATTACTGCTTGCTATAGAAGCCCAATATAATGTTTGTAAATTTTGTTAAACATGACAATGATATTTAATATAGAGTGGACATACAACAATTGGAATGTCCACAGAAGTTACTCACTAAAAGAATATAGGGTGTAAGAAAAATGTCCTATTCAGACCACCTGAAAGCCCTACCCCTGTATTCTGTGTCCTACAGGGTGCTGAGATGAGATCTATGCCTGGAATACAGGGCATTGTCAGACCCCACACTGAAGGACCTCCTTCATATCCATAATACAAATACCACCAGAATTACCCATTCTAAAGACTTAAACCTTGCCTGTGATATAAATACAACCTGCTGGAGAAATAGGTATGTATCTAAGAGAAGACTCTGTCTCTGGAACAGGCTCCCCATTCTTGTGAAGCAGAGTTCCTCCCTAACCCAATTCAGGGGAAACTTGGACAATTGGATGGGTAACATCAAATTCATACCTGGTTTGGCACCTATGTCTCTAATGGAGAGATATAACCTGTAAATGGTTAATCTCCCAGCCCTTGCTTTAAATGTTTCATCTCCCAAGCCCCTGCTTACACTTATCAAGGGTACCAGAACTTGTCAGAGATTTCCAATGCATGGCTAGACTTAAAAAAGGCCCTTGTGATTGTTGCCCAGTAAACACCTATGAACCTATGTGCACAACATTTTTATTATAATTATTATGAGTTACCACATATAAGTATGTGTTTATGGTAGTATGTCTTGTGTATTGTATATTTAACCTAACCCAGTATGTACTACTCAGGTTATGCAACTGCATGCATCTGAAATGCATTTACAAAGACAAATACTGCCTTTTACTTAGAAATACAGTCCCATGACAAACTAAAGTCAAAGATATATAAGCATCTCTGAAATATATAACCATTAATTTTTAAATAAGAATATCTCTAATTGCCAAGTTAAGAATATGTTTCCTGTGGCACTAACAGTTAATAAGCAAAGTTTAACATTTTATCCTTTTTTTCTCATGGGTTTAATTTTTCAGGGGGGTGTACTTAATCTTACTAGTGTGCAAGTCCCAACAGCCCAATATGTCACAAGTCAACCATTTTCCTCCAACTAACCATGATTATAATACCATAAAGCATTTCATTGTTTAACATTGGAACGTGTCAATAGTTTGAGGATCAGACATGTCTAATCTCACTGCCATATTTCATACCTTCTGAGCTTTTTGATGTAATCAGTGCCAATGTGTATGCCAAGCCTTTGTTGTGCAAATGCAGATGGCAAAACTGTGTATTTGCCTACAAACTCTTACATGCACAATCTGAATTGTGCTCCAATTCAGACACATATTTCTAGCTTGACTTCTGCAGACATGGCTGGAAATGGTAGGTATGGTGTTCCATTTACAGCACAAAAGTGGGGTGTTGAAGAGTCCATGATTTTTGTGTCACTCCTCATGAAGTGTTACAGCTAGAGGCTGCTGCATGGAGACTGTACCAGGTCTCAGTATAAGAATGAGGCTTGGAGTAGCTTGGCCAAGGCTGTCTCCAATGCAACTGCCATTCCATGCACTGTGGAAGAATGTTGCCACCACTTCCCTGCTATGTGAGGAAAATAAACCTATATATTTTTTTGTCTGTGACTTGCTGATAAAGTTGCTTTCTGATCTACCTGCTCCACTTGGTTTTCTGTTGTAAGAAATCTGCTTGGCCTGGTGTTTTTGTTCTATATGAGAGGTAGACACTTAAATTATCCAGGTTGCACATTTCACGTTTTTTCATTGGTTAAATTGTCTCTTGAGTGATACTTAAATACATAGTGCATTTCTGGGTCTTTGGCTTTTCTAAAAAGATTTTGAGCCTGCATAAACTGATGATTCCCTGCTAGCTTTTCTCACCCACATTCCTGTGTGTTGATCTGCTTTTTAAACCTGGTGGTTTTAAACTGCCCACCTCTAGTGTAAATAGCTTAATAATATCCTCCCTTTCTACACTTCTGTTGATACCTTGAATTATTGATTTGCCTTTCTCTGCACTTTTATTGAAAAAGTGCATTTTGCCTCATCATTGTCTGTTCTCCCAGTTTACTTGCTCTGAATTAATTATCTAGCTAGCTGTTGAATAAAGTAGTATATTTTTACACTCTAGAAAGCACTTATATTTACATCAAGAGGTCAATTGATCTTCCATCTAGTGCACTGGGAGGTAGCCTGATCTGTTTAGGTTGGAGAAACACCTAATATTTCTGCACTTAATTTTATTGTCTGGAGGGCTTAGCAATTAGCTCCTTTATACATGCTGTACAATTGAGTGGCTCTTGGCTCATTTATACAAAGTGAAGTACTTTTATTTTATAATCAAACTTTTATAAGCTGCTTAAAGTGCACTGCTGCATCCATATCTTTGTTTGTTTGTGGTAGCATTTACTATCTCTTAAGTTTGTTTGTTATAGCATTTCACTCTGGACACTCCTTTACTGTGGTTTTACATTAGGAGGACTGGGATTATTAATCTATTGACAGTAGGTGTTTGTGGGGTCTATCTGAGCTGGGAAGCACACAAATGGGCTCTAAGTATTTTTTTTTGCACCTCCCTTATATACTGTGACTATACTTCAGTAGTTTCAAAAAACTGTACTGCCTCCTGTTGCCTTAAGTAGTTAATTGCACTGTATTACATTGTATATGTTAGTGGTAAGACTAATGCCGGTAGTCTGTGTAGTCTTGTTACACTTGGGCTGCAAACCAGCTATTCTACACAAAGAAGATGTTTTTCTGCATCCCTGTGGCAGAAGTGTGCTGATCTAACCTATCTGAGTTGAGGATTGCTGGTGGAAGACTTGCTGTGTGCTTTGCTATCTGTTTTTCTTTGTCCATGTTTGAGCCTTATGTTTGTGCGGTGCTGCTCTTTGTGCAGAGGCGGACAGCAGTACCCTGTACAGATGCAATAGTCTAGAAGCACAGTGTTTTTCTGAACAGCTGTCAGTGAAACTCTTCCAAGCCTTTCTGCTGTTCTATGAGCAACTCAGTTGTGCACAGAGCAGTTGCTTTATTGATCATCCTTAGCCTACACAAAGTATAGGTCCCTCTTTTAGTCTTGGAGTTACAAGCAGTCTTGTCAAACTAATCCATTCCCCTTCCATAATAAAACATACAGTAAGAGCCTGCTTCCACGAATGTGCAGTTTCTCATCATCTCTCTGGCCAGCCTGATAGACATGGGCATCCTGAAGAAATACAGCAACTGTCTCAAGTATACTGACAACCAATTGCTTTATGTGAGAGATGTAGTTACACTATGAAATTGGAGGCAAGAGTCTCACATAAGAACAAATCGAATGCCAAACAGGTTGTCAGCACACACACACACACACACACACACACACACACACACACACACTTTCCACAGTGAATAAGGACACGACACATAAACCCACATATGTGGAGGTGCTCACTAGTAACTTACCAAAAGATCAGAGGCGTCCTAAATGGAAGCCACTTACACACATAACAATGCAAAACACAACTACAACACATAACACACATGCACACACCAGAGTTTCAATAAATAAGCCCACAAGGTGTAACACCACAAAACCTAATGTATTGGTTGTAGGTGACTCCATTTGAGACACATGGATGTTCCCCTCACTAGGCTGGATAAGGAGCAAGTTACAGTTAGCTGCCTGTCAGGTGCCAGGATCCATCAAGTCACTCAACGACAAGTACTGATATGACTCCATCATAGTCCATGTTGGGATGAATGAGTTGAGATGTATCACTCTAGGCTATATGAAGACAGACATAACTGAGCTCTCAGATTATGTGTCACATGCAGGTATAAGCCTAGCCTTCAGCAGCATTCTACCTTTTCCAAAGATGATGCCCAATACAAACAAAAAAATGATTGAGTTTAACAACTGGCTTAGCTTCTGGTGTTAGTACAAAGGGATCCACTGTCTGGCAGCCTGGAAGACATGATCAACAGGCCATGCTGTTTTGCCAGAGATGGTCTACACCTGTCTCCTCTAGGCTTTCGGATACAGAAAAAGACATTAGCCATCCCTATTGTGGCATTTTTAAGCAGTGTCAAAATAACTAACCTCCAAACATAACAAAATCCTTTCTAGATAAACTCAAGGTACTGTTTCTTAATGCTAGGAGTCTAAACAAGAAACTGCACTCCCTGGAAGCATTCCTTGCTTTGGAAGATTCTGATGTCTGTACAGTCACAGAAACATGGTTCAAAGATGCAGAAAGAACCCCGGACATGCAGGACTACAATGCCTTCCATACATTCAGATGACAAGCTGGGCATGAAAAAAACAAAGGAGGAGGAGCATCCATCTTCATTAAGGATAAGTACACCTCTAGACTGATCAGACAGTATGACTCTCTTGAGTTACTCCATATCCAATTAACTACAGGCAAAGCCCTCTACCACATCATGGCTAGCTACAGGTCCCCCACCATGAAACAGGAAAAGTGTACCTCAAAATTGGACAGACTAGAGTCACTTGCCATATGGCCCAACACCTTACTCATGGGTGCTTTCATTTATCCTATCATTGACTGGGAAACATACATGACCATAAACATGCTGGCTCAGAGGTTCTTAGACTAAGAGATTGTATAAGAAATTTCAAAGCCCGCTCGAATGCAGATAACATGGGCTCCTATGCAGAGGTGTACACCAATGCCCCGTATAACCACTTAAGCAGTTGTATAGAATCAACTGTTCCTGATCAGATTAAAACCAGGTCTTGCTGAAAAAACAAATTACCCTGGTGGAATCCTAGTATAAACAGGCTATACAACAAGAGAAAGAATCTAATGTCCAAGATCAAGAGGGAACTGGCTCAGCAGAGGAAGAAATCCCTCTATATTTTAAACAGGCAAATTAAAGATCTTGTTGAGTCCTCCAAAGCTAACTATGAAGTAAAAATAGCCTCCCTATAGCTAAGGATAATCACAAAGCATTATTTAACTATGGCTGAAATCTAAAAGGAAATACCCAGCTATGCAGTGAACTGGTTATGGATGACACCACCCATACTCAGCCGGACATAATAGTCAACCTGCTAGCTGACAGATTTGGAGCAAACTTCACCTCCCTCTCCCCTCCAGTCATCCCCTAAAGAATACCTGCCACTATTCCTCAGCCTATTTACTCAAGAGAGCAGGTCATCTCTACGCTCTCCAATGCCAAAAACACAGCTTCAATGGGACCAGACAACATCCCAGGTTGATTTCTAAATAACTTAAACATGACATAGCAGACCCATTTGGATCCTGGTTTAACCACAGCCTGCAAACCGGCTGTGTTCCAGCAGAATGGAGGACAGCAACAGTAACCCTTTTGCAAAAAGGAGGAAGATCAACCAACCCTGGGAGTTATAGACCCATAAGCTTGACTAGCCTCATCTGCAAGGTCATGAAAGAATCATTATGGACTTTATTAACAAGGACATCTGTAAACTCCAAGCACCAGACCCAACCCACTTTTCATTCATTAAAGGTAGATCATGCCTGTTAAACATGGTTGACTTCTAGTAGAAAGTCACCAAGGCCCTGGATGAGGGAAAGACAGTACATGCCATCTATCTTGACCTAGCCAAGGCATTTGACACAATCATCTACTCAGGTATTATAGAGAAACTTTCTCAAATGGGAATTAACCCCTAAATTACCAAATGGGCAGCCAACTGGCTCACTGACAGGACACATACTGTCAAAGTGGGTGACTTTACCTCTAGCAAAAGAGCAGTCACCAGTGGTGTACCACAACGTTCTGTACTGGGCCCCTTCCTGTTCAGAGTTTATTTCTCAGAAGTCCAGGCAAGGCAAACTTGGGCAGCCTGTGGATGACCAAGTTCACTGACGATTGCAAATTGGGAGCAATCACTGAGTCCCCCAACAATGTTAATATACAGCAGGTTAATATACTGCAGGCAGGGATAACAAAGACAAATGACTGGTGCCAAAGTCACAGATTAAAGCTAAATGCAAAAAAATGCATTATTATTCCCTTTAAAGCTGACATACATGCTAATTACATTATAGACAGCACCCACTTAAGAGTAGACCCAGTGGCACATGATCTGGGTACTCAGATTGATAGCAATCTGAAATTTGACTATCACATATCCACAGCAGTAAGCAAATCCTTCTATGTGGCACATCTTATAAGTAAATGCATCACATCTAGATCTAAGGATGTTATAATTCTGTTATAACCAGCCCTCATCAGACCAGTAATTGAGTACAATGCTCCCTTTTGCATGTACCTCACCTGCAATGATTGGAGAAATCACAGAGGTTTTTCACCAAGAAATTACAGGGTACACTAAATAAATATTATGCAGAAAGACTGAAAGCCCTGTCACTGTATTTTTTTTCCTACGGGTTGTTAAGGAGTGACCTGTGCCTGGCTTACAGAGCAGTCTCTGACCCAGCCCTGATGGAAATGCTACACATTCATAAATCAAACTGCGCAAGGGTCACGTGCTCCAGGGAACTTAACCTAGCCTCTGACATGAACAGGTCATGCTGGACAGATAGATGCATCTCCCAGGCTGACACTTCTCTGGAACAAGCTTCCAATTCATGTGAAACAAAGCCCCTCCCTGACCCTCTTCAAATGCAACCTAGATCAATGGATAGGTGACCTCAAATTCACTTCTGTTGTGGCACCCATGTCTCTTCTGGACAGAAGAAGTTGATATTAACTACCATAGACCTTACCTCGGTGAACTTCACTCACCTAACTATCGACAATAAATATGGCTAGGCTTGTAAGGGCTCTAGGGCCATTAGCCTAGTAACCATCTAGGAACCTAGGAACATATAAAGAGGTGCAAGCAGAACCTCTTGAACAAATATGAGGATGAACATAAGACTGCAAACACCAATCAGTTATGCATGTATACTGACCGATCACCTGTCTATGATATGGCATTAATTAGCCAGCTGATGCAGTTATGCATTATGCTTTCATATAGTTTTTCTTTTCTCTACTGTACAGCTGCAGAAGAGATAGCAGAAAACTGTGAGGCACATCAATAGAGACTAACTCGCCTCAGAAAGCCATTAGATCTAAAAGAAAAGCACAGAAGTATTTTTGCATAGCTCTCAACTGTCCAAAATTTAACAGAGTGTCCAGATTTTTGCTTTATATTTTTTGACTGTTCCTCATAAAATTTTGTTTTTCTGACAAATCACTGGCTAAATATTGAGGACTGAATTCAGAAAATAATGACAGACATTTGAGTTTCAAATATCATGCCAATCAGAAAATTCATGCTAATGCAAAACCTTTCATTCTATCAGCTTTATAAGTTTGCAAGAGCAATATTTAAAGATTGTCTCTATTTTAGGCCTTTGTCCCTCCCCCATTTTTTATGGCATCATCCAGATTTCTTGCTCTAAGAGGTTGTGAGGTATGAGATTAACAATTTCATATTTACAAATGCACTTATTAACTTTTAAATCATCTCTGATATGCCATAGTCAAATATATGATTTTGTCATATCATAGCATTGTGATTGAGTTTATGACACATTAATACCTTCCCATCATATCTGGATGTGGCAAAGGTATATATATTTATCCCTCATGTTGGTTTATGTATTGAAGTAAAAAAAAATAATGTGACATGCCACTGATCTAATTCTCTCTTTTTTGTCTCCGCCACCCCATCTCACTCTATTTTCTTCTGGTTATTCATATATATTTTTAATACGCTGTTGCTAAAAAAAAAAAAAAGACCACCAGAACAGAGAGCTAGACCAAGCACTGCAGTTTATCCCTCCATACCTCCACAGGTGGCTGAGGCTGTGCCACCAAATGCAGTACAGATGCTCAGCATGTCTGGGTTAGAACTAGTCAGTGTTGGCGCCATAACTGCTGCCCTACCTGCTCCACCTGTGTCAGATAGTCCTGCCTCAGCTGCTGGTGCATAAGTAACCTCCAGGAGCAGTAGCAGTGGATGTGACAATTTTATAAACCATCAGGAGCTAACAGTGCTAGTGGAGGGCATAATGAAGAAGGACCTGTGAATTTCTGGGTCTTTGTCTTTTCTAAAACGATTTCAAGCCTGCATAAACTAATGCACTGCTGGTGATTCCCTGCTAGCTTTTTCCACCCACCCTCCTGTTTGTTGATCTGCTTTTTAAACCTGATGATTTTAAGCTGACCACTCCTAGTGTAAATTGATCCTAATAAGCTCCTCCCTTTCTACACTCCTGTTGATATCTTGAATGATTTATTTGCCTTTCCATGTCCTTATATTGAAAAAGTTCATTTTGCCTCATCATTGTCTGTTCCACTGATTTACTTGCTCTGAATTCATTATCTAGCTAGCTGTTAGATAAAGCAGTTTATTTTTACACTCTAGCAAATGCCTGTGTTTACATCAAGAGGTCAGTGGATTTTCAATCTAGTGCACTGGGAGGTAGCCTGGACTGTTTAGGTTAGAGAAACACTTGAGATTTCTGCACACAGTTTTACTAGCTGGAGGACTTATTAATTAGCTTATCTCGTTTTAGTGCCTTTAGAAATTCTATACAATCATGTGGCTCTTGGCTCATTTATAAAAAAGTGAAGTACTTTTATTTAATAATCACAGTTTTATAAGATGTTTAAAGTACACTGCTGTATCCGTATCTTTACATTTGTTTGTGATAGTGTTTCACTCTGGGCAATCCTTTACTGTGCTTTTACATTAGGAGGACTGGGATTATTCATCTATTGGCAGCACGTGTTAATGGGGTCTATCAGAACTGGGAAGCACACAAAATGGCTCTAAATATTTTTTTTTCACTTTTCATACATACGGTCACTGTACTTTAGTAGCTTCAAAAACTGTACTGCCTGTTGATTTAAGTAGTCATTTGCATGGTATTACATTGTATCTATTAGTTGTAGGACTGTTGTAGGTGGTCTGTGTGGTCTTGTTACACTTGTGCTCCAAACCAGCTATTCTAAAATAAGAGGGTGTTTTTCTGCACCCTTGTGGCAGAAGTGCGCTGATCTAAACTGCCTGATTTGGGGATTGTTGGTGGAAGGCCTACTGTGTGCTTTCCAGATTGATAGATTAAAACTTGTTTCTCTTTGCTCATACTTAAGCCTCACATTTGTGAGGTGCTGCTCTTCTTACAGAGGTGGTTGGCAGTGCCCTGTACAGATGCAAAAGTGTAGAGGCTCAGTTTTTCCCCAAACAGCTGTCTGAGAAGCCCTCCCAAGCTTTTCTGCTGCTCTAGGAGCAACTCAGTTGTGCACTGAGCAGCGTTGATTAATTGGTCATCCTTAGCCTACACATAGTGTAGGTCCCTCTTGTAATCTTTGAGATACAAGCACAGTCCTGTCAAATTAACCCATTCCCTTCTCTAATAAAATATACAGTAGTAGCCTTCTATCATGGACAGGCAGTTTCCCATCATCTCTCTGGCCAGCCTGATAGACATGGGCATCCTGAGGCAATGTAGCAACTGTCTCATGTATACTGGAATCCACTTATGCCTGAAACAATCACATACCTAATGTGAGAGATGTAGTAACACTATGAAATTAGAGGCAAGACTCTCACATAAGGACAAATCAAATGCCAAACTTGTCAGCACACACATGTCCCACACTAAATAAGGACATCACACATAAACCCACATTTGTGGAGGTACTCATTAGTACTTTACCAAAAGATCAGAGGCCTCCTTCAATGTGGCACATCTTATAAGTAAAGGCATCACAACTAGATCTAAGGATAGTACAGTTCCATTATACTCGCCCCTCATCAGACCAATAACTAAGTACAATGTTTCCTGTTGCATCTACCTTACCCGTCACCTGCAATGATTGGAGAAACCACAGAGGTGTCTCATCAGGAACTTACAGGCTACACAAAACAAGTCTTATGCAGAAAGACTGAAAGCCCTGTCACTGTATTCTGTCTCCTACAGGTTGCTAAGGGGTGACTTGTTCCTGGCATACAGGGCGGCCTCTGACCTGGCCCTGATGGACATGCCACACATTCATTAATCAAACTGCACGAGGGTCACTCGCTCAAGGGATCTGAACCTAGCCTTTGACATGAACAGGTCATGCTGGAGAGTGACAGATACATCTCCCAGAGATTGACACTTCTCTGGAACAAGCTTCCAATTCATGTGAAACAGAGCCCATCCCTGATTCTCTTCAAATGCAACCTAGATCAATGGATGAGTAACTGCAAATTCAACCCTAGGGTGGCACCCATGTCCTTCCTGGACACAGGACATCAGTATTAACTACCATAAGCCCTTATCTCTGCAAACTTCCTTCACCTAACCACCGGCAATTGGGCAACTTGAGATAAATATGGCTAGGCTTGTAAGGGCTATAGGGCCGTTAGCCTATTAACCTTCTATGAAGCTATGAACCTATTAAGAGGTGCTAGCAGAGCCTCCTGAGCAAATGGGAGGATGAATTTAAGACTGCAAACACCACTCAGTTGTGTATGTACACTGACCCATCACCTGTCTATGATATGGCATTAATTAGCCTGCCAGAGAGTTATTTGTTAGGCTTTCATACATTTTTTCTTTTCTCTACTGCACAGCTGCAGAAGAGATAGCAGAAAACTGTAAGGCACATCAGTAGAAACTAACTTGACTCACAGAGGTAGGAGTAAGTATGCTTCAATCTGAAAGAAAGGCAGATAAGTATTTTCAGCATAGCTCTTAACTGTCCAGATTTTTTGAAGAATGTACATATTTTTGCCTTATATTTTTTGTCTGTTCCTCATAAAATTTTGGTTTTCTGTCAAATCACTGGCTAATTATTGAGGAATTAATTTAGAAAATAATGACAGACATTTGAGTTTCAGATTTCATATGCATCAGAAAATTCATGCTATTGAAAAACCTTTCTATCAAGTTTCCAAGTTTGTAAGAGGAATATTTCAAAAATATTCCTATTTTTAGGCCTTTGGCCCCACCACCACCATTTTTATGGATACATCCAGATTTCTTGTTCAAAGAGGTTGAGAGGTACGATTTTCAGTCCATCACTATATATCATCTTGAGCAGAAACACCTTAATTTTATAATTAAGCATACATGCCTGCTCAAATAGATCATGGTGACTTCATTAAGCTCTGACTACATCAGCTTAATTGTATGGTGGTTCAGTACCCAGAAACAGGCATTAGATGTTTTTTTTACAGGACAGTATTTTTATGATATTAATTGCAATACTGTGTGACATTAACAATTAAGTAGCTGCAAATGCAGTAACTAACTTTTAAAGCATATATTAATCCATAATTGATTGACTGAGGTTATGACACAGTAGTGCCTTCCTATTGGGTCTATATTGAATCAGCGAATGCTTAAAAAAGTGAATGCTGATTCATCGACCCTATTTCAGCGAATGCTGAAAATGCCAAACACCCAGAACAACAAATTTTTTCACAGGGAAAAAAATCGCTGGGCCGGTTTTGGGAGTTTGCCATTTCCTCCACTGTGGTGCGATCTCGGAGTTGGTATATTTAAGTAGGGGGGGTGTGAAGCCCCCACATTAAATACTGTTTTAAGTCTTTTTTTTTTTTGGAACAGCGATTTTTTTCCCTGGGAAAAAAATCGCTGTTCCAAGTGTTCGGCATTTTCAGCATTCACTAAACTAGGGTCGATGAATAAGCTTTCACTTTTTTAAGCATTCACTTATTTAATATAGACCCTTCCTATCATATCTGGAGGTGGCAAAGATGTACATATTTATTTCTCATATTGGTTTATGTATTGAAATAAAAAAACTAATATGACATGCCACTGATCTAATTCACTCTTTTTTGTCTCCCCACTCCATCTCACTCTATTTTTTTTCTGGTTATTCATATATTTTTAGCACATTGTTGCTGAATAAATGACCACCAGAACACAGAGCTAGACCAACCACTGCAGTGTAGCCTTCATACCTCCACAGGTGGCTGTGTGAGTAAATGCAGTACAGACACCCAGCACATCTAGGTTCCAACTTGTCAGTACTGCATCCACAACTGCTGACCTACCTGCTCCACCTGTGTCAGGTAGTTCTGCCTCGGCTGCTGGTGCAGCAGTACCCTCCAGAAGCAGCAGTAGTGGATGTGGCAATTTTCTAACCCATCAGGAGCTGACAGAGCTGGTGGAGAGCATAATGGAGAAGGGCCTAAATGTCTAAATTAGCAAGACTGAAAAGGTCCTGTGTCATATTGCCAAAATGATGCCATATCCAGCACTGACCCTGGCAACTGACACAGGAGACAGTGGTGACAGTTTTGAGGGTGAGGACTAGAGTCTCACTTTTTTCAGTCTGGATGTGGATGTGCCTCTGAGGTTCCCTAGCTGTCCCCAAGCATGATGTCTCCTAACCTTTTGTGTCCATCACCAGCCTTGTCTGTCTTTTATGTCCTGTATGTCAGCACCTGATTCCTAACCTACCCTGCCTACCTGATCTTCTCATTCCTAATCACCTTATCCAACATTCTCTGTAAAAAATGGGCATCTGTCCCACAAAAAATTAAACCCTATACATAGTTCTCCACTCTGCTTATGTGTCATCTGACACACTTGATTTGGTCCAATTGGTTATTTAACATTGTTCTGTTTTCATCACCCATCCCTGGTGTGGTGACTCTCTGAAGTCATGAAATTCTTTGTACAATTCTTTATTTATATTGTGAAGAAATGAATAGCTGTGGCGCTGTCCCACCACCATCCTGCAAATTCCTGTATTCTTTCCCACGTGTCCTACCCTCTGATTGCCCACCTTTTTTACCACAATCCTATCAATCCTTTTTTCACACATTTAATCTTGTCAAAAACAGAATCACACACAAAACATATGGCCAGAAATGGCCCATCAAAAACCCTTCCCTTTTTGTCCTTAGCATTTGGGTGGAGAGTGGCACTGCACACCAATGCTGACTGATGGTGAATGGCATTTAACTTCATATATCAAAAACTGGTGAGTTTTTGCCATTGCCCACACTAGTCTGATTACTTTTGTGTAAACAAGCTTAAATCCATTGCGCTATAGGAATACAGAGTAAAGGCACTACTCTGAAACAGTTACTCTAACATTTCCTAGACTGCTGGATGTAATGAAGTAGAAGTTCCTGTGTGGTGTATTGAGGTAATTCTGTCTGTAGACTGATCTTTTTGCATATTGTCAAGAGTTTGATTACAACTGCATATCAAATTATTATTTTTTGTCATTTTATATTCTTATCATGCGTTTAAATGCAAATGTCTGTATTTATCTCCAGTTACAACATTTTATGAACATACCATTTGAATAGCACAGCAAGAAAGCATTTGCAGAAACATTCCTTCCCCCAACAGGAGGACTTAGTTAACCTCTTTTTCCTGCTTATGCTTTAATGTTGGTTGTGTTCTTCTACCCCCTCTTGCTTCCTGTAGCAAACATTTTATTTTACAGAGCACAACAGATTAATAATGTGGAAACAGCTAAGAGTAAAATACCATAGATGTACCAAAGATGGTCCTAAGTGTCCCATAAACAAAACTCTTGCATTTCTCTCTCCATCTGCTTCAGTAAGTTGTCACGGTCCCTTCGATTGTGTTATTTAAAGTATGTGAATTATGAGTTCCTTTGTGATATGCTGAGATAATGCTCAAGTGTATAGACTGTTTTCTGTATACTTTCAAGGGTTCTAATCCAGAAATATGTCAGACTGTTACTCACTGTTTTATTACAGTATTTCATGCATAGCTTTTGCTTACAAATTATTTTGAGCCATCACTATCCTGTTTCTGTCATAATCTACTTGCTTTCTGCCTCCATCTCCCCCTCTCTGTCTCATCTCCTTCTGTGTTATCGCGCTGTCTCCTCAACACTTGTGTAATACTTGGCACTGCATATTGAGCAGCACCTGTACATTAGGGGAAATAGAAACTGTCTATAAAATCTTGTGAGTTTTTGCATTTGGATGCGTCAACCGGGTGCCCTTTGTGTTACTGTGCTTAGCTATGTACAGTCAGGTTAATCTTCTCTTGAACAGGATGAAGAGTTGAAAATACACCATGTAGGATGTTCCAAATTCAAAAACTGTTAGAAAGCATTCTGCACTGGATCATTTATTATGCTTCTGGCTGTAATACATATCCTATGTAATGTTAAAATTGTCATTACTGTGATGAAGCCTGATGCCTCCATTCTCCGATGCTGCTCTGTCTTGTGACTATCTTCTCAAACCAGCAAAATTAAGGTTGCTTATGTCTCAAGCATTGTTATACATTTCAACCTCTGCTTATTCGCTATTGGAAACACTTGACTGTACACAGCATGACAGATTACTTATCAAGAAAAACATGACAGTAACACAACCAACACAACCCAATCATTTTTAAAAATGTCTTAGAAAAATATAATATTCTTTGAAAGTCTCTATCCTTGTTTCCATGTCTGTATCTATCCCTCCTCCTGTATCATCACATTTACTGTTTCATTTTTATCTGGAAGCAATTGCACATTATGGGATTTAACAACTATCATGAAGGCAATGAAGAGTAGCACATTAATTCTGTTATGCTTCAATCTGTTGTTAGATTTGAACTGTGTGAAGTAAGGGTACCTTTGTGGTGTGGTTAGATAATACTCAGGTCAATAGATATTTTTGGAATACTTTCAAGGTTCGAATCCAGATGTATACCAAAGTGTTTCTGAATGTTTTGTATGACTCCTGTGGGTGTAAGTGTTGACACTCATTTTCTTAACACGCCATCATCCTGCTGCCATATTAATGTGCTTACTCCCTATTGGGAACACTGTCTTGTACGGAGCTTACCTGAATAATTATGATGACAAACCTAAGAGAAATGCAACAAAAATATTTGCAGAAATTAACCATAAACTAATCTCTTAATGTTTGTGTGTGTATTCCTGTCTCCAACTGTCCACGTTTTCCCACCTCTTGTGTCATCAAATACACCTCTTTGATTCAAAATTGCTTCCAAAAGCCATGCTTACACCAGCAATAATATGCTAAGTCCCTCTCACGTGCTTCATAACATAACTGTACCATACATATAAGGACTGAAGACCTGCAACTGTCATGACAAATGTGTAAATCATGACACCTAAAACATAACCACAGCACATACTGAATGGTTGTATGTGTATACTACTTAATTGTGAGAATGTCTACACAGAGCACCATACATTACTACTAATTCCCATTCTAAGTTCAACACCTCAAGATATGATTACACGTGCACTAATACTTTGCCATCAGCCATGCAAATGAACTTGTCAGTGATATGTTTCATGTAAAGACTTTAAAAAACACTTGAACAAAAAAAATTATGTGAGTAGTTGTACAACTTCTGTATATGCTAAAGGAATTTTGTAACCAAGCTATCTGGATTTTAGAGTGATTTGACTCAATTAATTCATTCTGTTAATGCACATCTGCACTCTAATGGTTACACTTGTAACTTTCTTACAATTGTATGTAATCCTTTTACACATAATCCATCACTGTTATTCAAAAGTACACTGTCATATTTAGGAAGTATGTGTTTGTATTGTCAATACACATTGTGCAAGCATGAGCCAAGACAACTGACAGTGAAGCAATAAATAGTATTTGCATGCAATTATCCCATTATAAACTGTCATGAATCCTTGTTTGATAATCCACTGTTTTACAGTTGTGATTGTTATTGACACCTCATACTGTGAAACAGGTACATGTTATTCACAGTAATGCAATGTACATGAATGACAGTATGCAGATGTTGCAGAGAAGGGTGTAATTACATAGGTCCTGTCCAGACACATGTATTTGTCCCAAAATATGTGATGCACAGCAACTGATGCTCCAAACAGTGAAGTTTTAATACTTACAAATGTGCATTTTCACATCATTAAAGGCAGACTTCTCCTGTGACACTTGTAATTCAAACTGTGTTCTCCTGATTGTGTAACTAGTTAGGTAGGTGGTTTGAATCTGACAGTGGTGAACTCCTGTATATGTGTGTGTGTGTGTGTGTGTGTGTGTGTGTGTGTGTGTGTGTGTGTGTGTGTGTGTGTGTGTGTGTGTGTGTGTTTGTGTGTGTGTGTGTGGTGCTAATGTCAGGTAGTTAAAGAGTCAACAATATATGTACTGTGTCCATTTCCAATCAGGAGAAGACTTTTAACTTTTGACACAGCTCCCACTTTTAACAAAAACATCCTCTCTGCAACACACTGATGAGATCATCCTTTCATAAGCGCAGTCTCTCACTATGAAAGTCAGACTTTTCCTGTGATGCTTTTGGTTAATACTGTGTTCTCAAGATATGTAGGTGATTCAAATCTCACAGTGGTGAGCCTGTGTTTGTGTCTTCAATGTCACATACGTATAGCTTCCTCTTCAGACGTGCTGTATCTACCCCCCTCAGGGAAAAAATTAACTTGGAGAGGCCTCCCCATCCACTTAGCCCATTTTTACTACAAACATCTCTGCAGCACACTGATGAGGTCATTCTTTCACAAGTGCAGTCTCTCATTATAAAAGTCAGACTTCTCCTGTGGCACTTAAGATTAATACTGTGATCTCTAGACTGAGTAACTAGAGAGGTAGGGGGGTTTGAATGCAACATTGGTTAAATAGTGCGACTGTGTATACTGTCATATACAATTAGCTCCGTGACAACACCCCTTATGGAAACTTCCACTTAGGAGGCATATTTTCACTGGCAGAGGACTACTCTATAAATATCTATTGTCCACAGGCAATACTCAGTTTTGGAAACACAATGATTACAGCATGTTTTCAAAAATAAACTACATCCCAGTTGTAGCATGACTTATCCTGTGCCACTGACTGTTGATTCTGTGCTCTTTAGGCAGCTTAACTAAATAGGTATGAGGTCTGAATCCTGCAATGATTGACTACTGAGACTGTTTGTCTGTCTTGCTCTGTAGAGAAGGCTTCTAATGTAAATAGCATGTTTAGCTGTGTACTGTTACTGTACTCTTCGACCACATTATTTCCTTTTTAAAACAACATTACCATATTAAACTATGGTGATGTCATCCATTCAAATATGTACTGTCACAATTATAAACCAGCATTTTGTGTGTCATGTGTGATTCAGGCAATGTTCTGTACTTTGTGATCTTAGGTAGTCGGTTCAAATCCAGCCATTATACTTATTACTCACTTCTGTCAGTATGATTGTGAATGTGCATGTAGGTAACAATGTTGTCACTCACCCATCTGCTGTGTACATGTATTACTGTGGATTCATATTACAGAATTTCTGCTCATTTTTCACACACAAACAATTTACTGGATAATGATGATGTCATGGGATGAAATTTGCTTTTTAAGGGAGCTACTAAGGCTTTTACTGTGGTGTGAGGAAATGAGACAATATTCTTTAAGCTGTTGCCTAAATAAGGCATGTGTTCAAATCAGTGGCTATCCATACATAGTGCATGACTGACATTCTCCCATCACAGTGATGGCTTCATTATGCTATCATGTGTGTTTGGGTATACCTTGCAGCAGGCAATGTTGTGTGAGAAATAGACATATTGCAACAGTCTTTTAAAGAAATTACAGCCCATTTTCAGCAGAGGCCTGGAGAGAAATGCTCCAGACGTATGTCCTTGGAATGTAGGAGGAAACTGGAGCACCCAGAGGAAACCCATGCGAATGCAGGGAGGACATACAGACTCCGCACAGAAGGAACCCCAGCCAAGAAATGAACCAGAGAACCTCTTGCTATGAGGTGACAATGCTAAAAGCTACACCACTGCACCGCACATAGCTAAATCTTTTTGTACATGCAGGACAGATGAAAAGGGGCTACTACAGCATTAATTATTAATGTATATATTCAGCAAGTCATTTCTGTTGCCATAGGGCACAGTCATGCATGTCATCACTTTTGGAGGTACAGTATTATCTGTCCATGCTTAACATTTCATGGTTTTCAGAAGAATGACATTGTAGACTAGTTCCAAGTGGATAGGGATGCCATGCAGGAAGTGGTAGACAAGTGTCAGCCTCATCTGTAGGCCCATGGAAATCATGGATTACTCATCCCAGTGGGTGGGTGTGCCTTCAAGTATACTAACCACTGAGACCTTTCAGTGACCAACAGGAGACACTGTGGGGGGTGTCTCAGGCATCTGTCTCAAGATGCCTCCATCAGTTTCTCAGTGCTATGCTTCAGCATACAGAAGAGCACATGTGGTTTCCACATGCCTCAGAGGACAGAGCTAACACAGTGCAGGATTTCAATGAAATAGTCCATTTAACTAAAGTGCTGGGAGCCTTATGAAAATAAAGACCCCACATATTGAGCTGAGAAGAAGGTATGTAAACCATAAAGAGTACCACTCTATTTGTTACCAGGTAGTCTGTAATGTACAGGCTGTCATCTACCATATGTATGCAGGCCACCCAAGAGTTACCATGACTCCCACATATGGCAAACTTGTGACCTATAGCAAAGTTTTGTGAGCGTTGATTCACCAGGGCAAGCTTACTGATGATGACAGATATGTCCTGGAGAAAAGGTTGAGGACACCATCTGAAGTCCATATACTGTAGCAGACAATGCCTACAACTATGCCCTATCACAAACCTGGATCATTGTGGAGCATATGTTTGGGCTGCTAAAGGCACACGTTCACTGGCCAGATGTATCAAGTGGTGCCATGCAGTATGACCATGGCAATTGCTCAAAAATATTTTCAGTGTGTGCAATTTTACAAATGATTCTTAGGAAGCATTTGCTGCAGAAAGGCCTATTGCAGGATGAACATATTACAGTACAGCAGAATGAGGAGGACTCAGCAGAAGTGGATGAACTTGCAAGATGGTGGAAGGCACAGTACACCTAGGTACTGGCAAAGAAGCAGCTGCCATACAGTTTCAGCCAGTAGTACAGCATACATACAACAGAAAATGTGATGGATGCAAATTCAGTATCAAACTGTGCTTAATCATGCATAGGCAAGCCACACTGTACATCAAACATAGTCAACCAAAGTAACAAAGTACAAAGGCAAGGTACAGTTATCATCATATGCACAGGTGATTAAGGGAGGGAGCACACTGTATGACATTTTCTACAGGGGAATGTGTGAGTGTTGCACAAAATGAAAATTTAGTACTGCAGTGTGTGTAAGATGAGGGAGTTGCTATGAATTATTAGAGAATGTTTGGGAGAATCTACTAGCACTGTGTGTTTTAATGGGTGAGGCAAGAGAGAGTGTGTGTGTGTTGTGTGTGTGTGTGTGTGTGTGTGTGTGTGTGTGTGTGTGTGTGTGTGTGTGTGTGTGTGTGTGTGTGTGTGTGTGTGTATTTATGCTGGGACACAGTCTCAGCAGTAGTTACAGCAATGTGCATTAATGTCATGGATAGGTCCAGGATGTGAATAAAAGCTAAGTTGCCATCCTGTAGGCACCACTGCCCATGGTAGTTGCTCCTACCAGGAGACTAACTGGAAGTGTCAAATCTCTATCTAATGGTAGATGTGCTGCATGACCATGCAATGACTGTCTTCTGCAACCAGAGATGCCACAACTTCTTGGATGCACCCCTCCTTGCTGCAAGTTCCTCTACATCTGATGTCATCATGGAAGTGCTGCTGTTGTGTGACCCTGACCTTGGCCATCCACATCCATGATGGCTGTCATCTGTGGAGACAGATGTGGATCTGCTGCAGGATACATGCCTGCCATGGGCTCTGCAACCATAACAGGACCTGCCTTGAGATAGTATGTGTTCAAATCTAAAAGCAAAAACATGGTTCAAACATCATGGAAGAAAAAGAGCATTTATTATCAATATGCTGCTAACTCATTTTCACTCAGTGCTACATCAGGGATTTATAACAAAGCAAAAAAATCTCATCTTTAAATAGGGGTAAATAGTCATATGCTCTTTACATCAATTAAATTGCCCATTAAAAACACATGTACCTCATAAAGTCTTAATATAGAACAGTAATTAATGTCACAACCCTTTTTGCTTCAAAATAGATTTTAGTGACAATTAATCATTTAACCCTGGATAACAATATGGCTGTAATTCCAAAATCCATTTTAGTTCAACTGCATCATTATTATTCAT
Source organism: Protopterus annectens (assembly GCF_019279795.1). Taxonomy (NCBI): domain Eukaryota; kingdom Metazoa; phylum Chordata; order Ceratodontiformes; family Protopteridae; genus Protopterus; species Protopterus annectens. Next base: position 1,062,836,159 of record NC_056741.1, on the reverse strand, counting down.
TAATTCTCCTGCTCTCCATGACTGTTTATTCTCTATTTAAAGATGACACATTTTTACATTTTTGTCATAGATACTAATTTCTTCCATGCTATGTTGAACCGTGTTTTTTTCTTTTGGACTTGAATTTCTTACATTGTAAAGCACCAAGTCTGTATATATGCATATTTTTTAAATGTGGTCAGTTCTGTCAAAAATGTCAGCTACGCAGTGAGTACACTCATGGAGATCACCCTGCACACACTGTAGTACCCCTACCATCTCTCTCCTAAGGTGGTGTTGGCATTAACCTGTGCCTCCACAATGGTCCTGCACATATATTGGGTGCCACCCATTGACACATCTAGTTTGAGTAGAAGGTGGAACCCATGCCTTTGACTATTGCAGTATGCACACCCCTCTGTTCTCCCTTCCATTTGGGGATTCTGGCAGACACTGATACCTGTATCATGAAAGTGATACAATACCCTCACTACAAGTGTCCATAATACCCTGTCCAAGATTGGAAGGTATGAGTGCACTTCCACTTAAAAATGGTAACACCTCTGCCTACCATTCTGTGATTCACTAGAATATGCACAAACACAAAAGCTGTCTTCATGGTCAGGGTAGGGATCTGGTGGTCACACTCCCTGTGTCCAGCATTAACATTGTGCTTGCTGACCATGTCAGTTGTTTTATCAGTATCATGAGTACAGTGTGACAGGTCTCCAATCACAGGTGGTGGAATTCCCACAGAAGTGGTGCCAGATAGAGAATCACCTTGGAAGACAGCAAAGTGCAAAGACCATTTTAAGTAGTACCCATCACAATCAGCTTTACTTCGGCACTCATTGTACACTACAGTGCCAATGAGCAATAATAGATAATATAACTTAACCTCATTCATTCCTGATGTATTTGTACTACACACCACAGACATCAGCTGGAAGTACAAGAATGATTGGACATCTGTTATGCTGTACATCATGCATACCAATACCAACCTAGGCCATCACCAGTGGATACCCTTCTGGCACACTGAGGTTCAGCTCCAAGGTCCAACACTATATTATGAGACTGTGAGAAATTCTTTCCCTTACTGATATATGCAAGAAACTTAAAGGCTGTTCCACAGAAGATCATCTTCCCATCACCCTTCCTTCCCATGCAAGGCACTGAACATAATTCTCAGCATCATCCATTTAACGACAGTAGCACCTGTGCATACCATTTTGTGATTCATTGCATACTGTTACTTCTTTACAGGCACTGCCTGTACTCGTACATCGGTTACTTGTACAAAAGCAGTCCTTTACTTTTCCTAATAAGTAGTACTATTTACCTCTAGCAGGTTTATCTGTTCTCCAAGTGTAGCTCTACAACTTCTTCCATAGCGAAAAAAGCCCTCTGCAGCTGTCAGGGTTCATATCATGCTAATGCAGATCTCTGGACAAGATGATTATGCAAATGAGGGCTTGTCTCATTAATGAATCTCTCTTTCTGCATGTCGAGCTCAGTCAGATAATATCACATCCAATTCGACATTGTCTTGTGCTCATGCCTAAGCACCTGCAGGTTGAGTTGTGAATTAGCAGCAAACAATATAGCAAAGGGAACATGCATGTAGTGCTACACTACACATACTTGAAATGGAGTCACTATAAGGCATGCTGCATGCAGGGCTCATAAATCATTCCACAATGAAAGACATGACTGACATTTTTTCACACCTCAAAGCTCACTTTTTCAATATTTTCCCATATCATTGTCCATGACATCCACTACCACAGAGCACACAACTGAATTACCCCACATTATGTAGCAAATTATGAACTGGTTCACTGACATGGCCAAGAGATACCAGCCATACATCTCTGCTATGAGTTAGTACTCAAATACGTCTGGTGGGGATACTGCACCTTGCAGATTTCCCCAGTGATTTACAGAGGAAAGTAAGATTTCCTCCATTTCTTACATCACTGTCATTGGGTAGCATTTATTATGGGACAGGTATGAGGATCCAGAATATAAGGCTGATGCCTGGGACTATTTTACCAGGGCAGTCCATGTTACAGCTGGTACCCCCACACACTGGCAAGCAGTATCAGCATCATTACAGTGATTTAAAGAGAAGGCACCAGTGTCATCCTTTGTACAGTGTCACCTACTCCATTGTGCTCCCCTTCCCTCACTGTGTCAGTACCTCATCTATTGGCCTTGATTGTCCTTTTTGTGTGTTCATTTGCCCCTGTTCACTCTCCTAACCATCTTTCCATTCCTATCTCTATCTATATCTCTCAGCTTGTCCCCAATCACTTGTTCTTCCATTACCATTTTTGATTTCACAACTGACACTGCATATTACTTCTGAGGCTTTACTTATTGGTTAGAGTTTCTAAATTATCCCTTATTTTCTACACTTGCCTGTTATTACAGTACTAGATGACTTTTTGACGCACTTTGTTGAGATCACAGTATGAGGTATATTTCTTTGGTTTACATAAAATGGATGCTTGTCCCAAAAGAATACCCTACCTTTCCCTCCTCATCCTGTTTTTTCCTTATCAGTTTTTCATATGTGTTTCCCTCTGCTTACTTCATCTTTTTCCAAACTGTTCTATACTCACATTTCTACCCATTTATAAGTTCACAGGTATGTGCGAGACTAATGACCGCAGGGGCCTTTTTAAGCTTAGCCATGCATCCCAAATCTCTGACAAGTTCTGGAACCTTTGGTACTGTGAAGCAGCAGTTTGGGAGATTAAACATTTACAAATAGGGGCCCAGAAGATGAATCATTTATACACTGTCTATGTTGATTAGAGACATAGGTGCCAAGCCAGGGGTGAATTTACAGTTCCCCATCCATGTCCAAGTTATACTTGAATTGGATTAGGGATAAACTCTACTTCACATGGATGGGGAGCCTGTTCCAGACAAGGGGTAGTCATTGGGATACATACCTGTCACTCCAACAGGTCCAGTTTTATATCGCAAGCAAGGTTAAAGGCTTTAGAATGTATCAGTCTCATGCTGTTTGTTTTGTAGATATGAAGGGGGTCCATCAGAGTGGAGTTTGACTATAACTTGTATGTCATTTGTTGATCTTCCGTCAACAGCCTGTAAAAGACAGAATACAGGGATACGGTTTTGAGGCATTCTGCAGAGGACATGTTATTTACTCCCTGTATTCTTTTAGTGAGGAGGCTCTGTGGACATTCCAATTGTTGGATGTGCCTGGTTAGGTACATACCAGTAGGGTCAATGTACTCAGTAATAGGTCTGATGAGTACCAAATACATTGGAGCAATGGCCTCCTTAGCTCTAGATGCCAAACCTTGATTTACAAATTGCTCAACACAGAATGATTTCCTCACTACTGCAGACATGTGATGGTCAAAATCTTGATCTCTGTCTCTATATGTCCAATCTTAGGGGGTATTGTCAATATTGTAGTTATCAGGGGTGGCTAACTTCTCAAAGAATACTATTATGCATTTCTTGGCATTCGGTTTTAGTCCATGACTCTGACGACAACTATTTGTCTGTGTCAGCCCTTACTGAAGAACATTAGTGCTAGTGAGAGATTCTATGAATGCTCCTAACATGCAATCATCTGCAAATTTTGGTTAAACAAAGGTCCTTGACATTGGCCTTGATTTCAGAGAAGTAGATGCCAAATAAAAGAGTGTTCCCAGGACCAGTCCCTGAGGGACTCCAGTGGTAACTGGCCTCTTTGTAGAGGTCAACTCCCCAGTTCTAACTTCCATGTCATGTACATGAACCAGCTGACTATGCACTGGGTGATATAAGTGTTTACACCTAACCTCTTGTGTTTGTCAACAATGCCCAAGTTGGGTATTGTGTCAAATAATTTAGCCAGATCAAGGTAGGTAGTGTGAACTGTTTTCCCTCATTTGTTGCTTTGGTGACCTTCTCATTTGGTCAACAGTAAGCCTCTTCACTGTGATAGCTTCTTTCTCCACCTTGTTACTCCTGTGTGCATATAACTGTGTGCTAACACCCATCAAGGTATGTACTTCACATCATGAATGCCTGATGTGCTTGCCACATCTCTTAATCACCACTGAGATCATATTACTTCTCTGCAGGCCCTGTTCTGGCTGTGAGCTGGATTCCTAATGAGCTCCTGTTATTAGGCAGCTTTTATCCTTTGTTAATAATTAATGGTCTTAGAGTCACATCATTCACAGCAGGTACACAGAGGTTGACTTGGCATGGCCACCATGTTCTGAATCACATGGTTTGTTTGTAAAAGTATTACATGAATGGCTAAGAGAGGGTATAGAAACTGTAGATTGTATGTGGGGATGTTATATATTTTATTTTTAAGAGGAAAGGAGCAAGAGAAGATATTAAGAACTGGAGGCCTATAACATTAGGAAATACAGATTATAAATGTTTTATGAAGATTGTACAAACGAGGTTATCTAAGGTTTTGGAATGAATAGTAAATAACAGACTATATTAGACTAAATAAAAACAAGCTAAAGATATGCTGTTGATAATAAGCAAAGTAGTGGATTCTATAATGAAGAAGGGAATATACAACTACTACACACAAACCTTCACTAAAATGTCACAAACAACAAAACACCTTTGAGCTTAACAAGAATAAATCAACTTCTGGAAACATCCTAGCAGTCGGTGACTCCCTTGTTATGCAAATTGATTCCATACTCACTAGGCTGAAAAGGGGCAGGGTTCCAGTCACCTATGACTTGGGAACCAGGATTGCTGATTTTTTCAAGAGCACTTAAAACCCTCTACTCCACTAAGTATGACTATGACAAGATCATAGTCCACGGTGGATCATGTCCATGGTGGAGTATATGATCTGCATAAAAACTCATGAAAGACTTGCAGAAGGACTTGTTGCAACTTGCTATGAAATTTATGTCAAAAATATGACTCCGTTTGTGAGTGGTATCCTCCTCATTAAATGATACATAGATTCAAAGAAAACATAATTACTTCCAAAAAGCTGGTGTCATTCTGGGGGGGGGGGGGGTCATGTAAGTGTTTACCAGGGTCAAGATGATCAACAATCCTACTTACTTTGCCAAAGATAGTCTACATCTCGAAATCAAAGGTTTCCACATGCTGGCTAAAGCCTTTGCTACCCCCATCATGCCTTTTTTAGGCATAGTTCATCAAATATTCAAATGAACATCCTAACCAAAAAATCAAATTATAAATTAGGCAATGTCAAGGTGTTTTTTCTCAACGCCAAGAGTCTTATTAACATATTGATTTAAAGGTTCATAGGTAAGTTCTAGGCTAGCTGCACTTGCAGACTATTTTAATCATAACCAATTTCTCTTTTGGTGCTCAAATTAACCTATCTCATTTTGTTAGAGATTGACCTTACCCATCTCATGGTTTGTAACTATATATTACCTACAATGAGAATAACTGGGATCAAATTATAGATAATTTGAGGGGATAAAGCATAGAGGAGTTGTCTCTGTCCATTAGCAGTACAGGGGAGAGGCCTGTAAATTTTCCATTTCCCATCCACAGAAGCAAGTTGCATTTGAATATGGACAGGGATGAGCTTTGTTTTATGTGGATATGGACTCTGTTCCAGAGCAGAGGTATCTTCTGTGAGATATACCTGTCCACCATAATGAATATGTTGATGTTGCAGAAGAGGTTTAGATCCCTAGACCAAGTATTTCTGATGCCATTTGACTTGCTGATGTGCAGTAAATCCATCAGTTCTGGTTAAAGGATGCCTTGCATGTCAGACACAGGTCACCTCTTAGGAGTCTGTAGGGCATCAAGTATAGTGACAGGAATTTGAGTCAGTCCATGTAGGACATATTGTTTAGGCCTTGTACTCTTAGAGTAAGGTATCTCTCTGGGCATTCCAGTTGTTACATGTATTTGGATAAACAGGATTTTTACAGTGACATTTGGTCAATTCTTGGGGCGTATTTTCAATGTGGTAGTTCCCTAGGGTAGATGACTTCCCAATGAATATAATAATGTAGTTTTTAGCATTTAGTTTCAGTCTTTTTGGCACCAGCTATTTATCTGGGACACACCTTCCTGCAAGATGGCTAAGTCATTTGGTAAGTCAATCACTTCTCCTAGCTTGCAGTCATCTGCAAACTTAGTCATAGGTTCATAGTTTGGTACAAGGCTATTGGCCCTAGGGCCTATACAAGCCAAGACATAATAATTCCCTGGCTATTTCTTCTCACAATATTTACTTCCCTGGACCCCTGTCTAGCAGGGCAACTGACGTGATCCCTGGGGTGAATTTCCTATCTCCCATCCAATCGTCAAGGTTCCTTTTGAAGAAGGCCAAAGAGGCATTCTGCTTGACATGTATGGGCAGTCTATTCCAGAGTCTGGGGAGTCTCTGGGTCAGGAACCTATCCCTCCAGCATGTTTTGTTCATTGTGATGACAGGGTTTAGATCCCTGGAGTGTGTGGCTCTGAGGGACTGGGATTTCTTTAAGTGTAGCATGTCCAACAGCTCTGGGTTTGACATGGCCTTGTATGTTAAGTAGAGATTGCCTCTGAGTTGACAATATGTGACAGAGTATAGCTGGAGTTCTTTTTAGATGGTAAGCATAGGGCATCTGCTTTAGGCCTGTGATTTTTTTTGTGAGGTATTTCTGCGGCTTTCCAGTTGTTCCAGATGTCTTGAGAGGTATATACCAAATGGGGCTTTGTATTCTATAATTGGTCTAATGAGGAATGAGTACAGTGGGACAATGACCTCCTTTTTTTCTGGATGAAAAGCCCTCAATGCTGAGGTGTGCTACATAGAAGGATTTCCTGATTGTTGTGGCGATGTGGTTATCAAAGGTGAGACCACTGTCCACCTGTGTGCCTAAGTCTCTTATCATATTTTCGGTGTTTAGTGTACCACCACCTATGTGGTAATTCATGGGTACATGTTTTTTCCCAAAGGGGATAACTATACATTTCTTGGCACTGAGCTTGAGCCCACGGCTCTGGCACCAAGCATCTGTTTCTGGAAGGCCCTTTTGTAGAATATCCACATCATTTGGGGATTCAATAATGGCTCCCAGTTTGCAGTCATCTATGAATTTTGTTAGCCAGAGTCCCTTAGTGTTGGCCTGTACTTCAGAGAAGTAGATGCCAAACAAGAGCAGTCTCAGGACTGAACCCTGAGGTACTCCACGTGTCACTTGTCTGGAGCTGGATTTGGAGTCGGCTACTTTTACAGTGTGGGTTCTGTCAGTAAGCCAGTTGGCATCCCATCGAATGACGTATGGATTAATGCCCAGCTTAGTAAGTTTATATATGATTCCAAAGTGGGGGATGGTGTTGAAGGCCTTGGCAAGGTCCAGATAGGCTGTGTGGACCGCCTTACCCTCGTCCACATCTCTGGCAACTGATTCGAAGAAGTCAATCAGGTTTAGGAGACAAGATCGGCCCTTCACAAACCCAAACTGGGTGGGGTCTAGTTTTTGAAGGTTGCCAATGTCTTTGTTTATAAGTTCCATGATAATACGTTCCATGGCCTTGCAGATCAGGCTCGTCAGACTGATGGGGCAGTAGTTCCCAGAATTCAAAGTGGATCCCCCCTTGTGGAGTAGGATAACTGTAGCTGTGGACCACTCAGTGGGCACAAGGCCTGAGGTGAGGTTATGATTAAACAAGACACTTAGGTGAGGTGCCAGTTCATTTTGTAGTTCATGTAGTACACAGCCCGGGATGTCGTCTGGTCCAGTGGATGCTGTATTCTTAGCTTTGGAGAGTGCGTTTTTTTCCTGTGTGGCCATTATTACCAGAATTTGGCAATCTTTCAGTATTGAGATGGGCCCTTTAGGGGGTGGGATGGGGGTGAAGTTGGCACTGAATCGATCTGCCAGGATATTGGCAATATCCTTGGGATCAGTATATTTAATGCCATTCTGTTGTAGCTCAGAGCAGATCTGAGCATTGCCATTTAGATTTTTGACATAGCTATAGAATGCCTTGTGGTTGTCTTTGGAATCTTTGGCAAGTTTATTTTCATAACTAGCTTTGGAGGATTTTAAGAACGGTCTCGGCGTCTTACTGAGACTGGTAAGGGAGGTTTTTGCATCCTGGGATTTTCCTCTTTTCTGCAATAGTTTCTTCCTTTTGTTGCAAAGTTTGTTTATGGCCAGGGACCACCAGATTGGCTTCCTTTCTTTGGAGGACTGTGTCTTGGTTCTATTTGGGATGGCACGATTCATGCACGAGTGGATGTGCCCATACAGTGCCTTAGTGTAGGATTCAGCAGTCAAACTTTCAGTTCCCATTTACATGGGTGTCATGAAGTTTGTCACTTCTGACTTGAGTAGCATGAAGTTGGCTTTAGAGAAGTTTATTTTAAGGAGGTTTCCTTACTGGGGGGTGGGGGGGATGTGGATGTCAAGGGTGATTAGCTTATGGTCAGATCTGACCAACGAGGGTGTGACCAAAGGTGTGGGGCATCGATTTCCCATGTTGGTAATGACCAGGTCTAGGATATTGGAGCCCCTGGTGGGACTATGTATTAGTTGATCCAGGGCATTGGAATTTATGAATTCCAAGAAACGTTGGGCAAAGGTGTTGGTACATGAGTAGTTTTCCCAGTTAATGGCAGGGTAGTTGAAATCACCCAGTATTAGGGTGTTTGGTTGTATCTTAATATTTTCAAGTATGTTTAGAAAGGTGTAGTGAGAATCTTGGGACATGGTGGGGGATCTGTAGCAAGCTATAATTTGGATTGCAGTCTTACCTAATGTTAGTTGCACCTGGAGAATTTCAGAAGCATTGTGTTGGGCAACTAGCCTGGTGGTGTGAATATCCTTGGTGAATATGGACACTCCTCCACCTTTAGTATTTTGGTCCTGGTTTGGTGCCCGAAAAGTGTGGTAAGAGTTGTAGCCTGGTATTGCAGGGGTACTCTCTGGAGCCTTGAACCAGGTCTCAGTTACTGCACAGATATCGATGTTCTCCATTTTTAGGAATGCCTTGAGAGAGTGCATTTTGAAGTTTAGACTTCCATCATTGAGTAGCATTAACTTCAGATTTTGCATGCTTGTACCTGTTATGGTGGTGGTTTTGTCCTTTGAACTTTGCCTAAAAAATGCACTATAGGGGTGGCAAGAGCCTTAGCTAGTAATCTGAATCCCAGGGGTGACAGGTGCAGACCATCTCTGGCAAAGCATTGTGGTCTGTCAATCATGTCGTCCCAGGCAGACAGATACTGGATCCCCTCTCAATGACACCAGAAGCTTAGCCAATTGCTGAAGTCAATCATTTTGTCCTTATACTGTGGTATCATTCTGGGCAAAGGCAGGATGCTACTCAGGGCTAGGGTCATACCTGCCTGGGCCACATGATCTGAGAGCTCTTCCATGTCTCTTTTCATGTAGTCCAGGGAGGTACGTCTCAAGTCATTCACCCCATCATGGACAATGACGGAGTTATATTTGTTCTTGTTGTGGAGTGACTTGAGTACATGCGTTATGTGGCGGATCCTGACACCTGACACACAGCTGACTGTAATTTTCTCCTTGTTCAGCCTGGTGAGTGGGACATCAGTGTGCCTGACTATAGAGTCACCTATGACTAAAGTGTAAGGTACACTGTCTTGCCTTATGGGCTGTTGTTGGGTGGCACACTGGTGTTTTGAGCTATGTGACACTTTGGTTGTGATTGATGTTTGTTTGCGTTTCAGCTTCAGAGGTCCTTGTTGCTTGGGCAGGTTACTGTTAAGGGCCTCCATATATGAGGGTTTAGTGTTGCTATGTGAGGGTGTTGGTGGTGTGGGTATAGAAGGGCTATGTGTTGCTTCAGGTGTAGTGCAGGTGTTATCTTTTTCCTCTTGACTGTCTAGCACAATCTTGGGTGGAGAGAGCTTTGCTTCCAGTTTGGCTATGTAAGTGCATCTCTCACAGGTTGTAGTGTCGGGTGCTAGGAGGAGAGGGTTGTTTGTGTACATGATGCAATTGCTGCATTGCCCCAGTATGCCCAGATTCACCAGGTGGACAGGAGAAATCACCGGAAGCTGACCCTTGGACATGCCTGCTTTGGTGCTTTTTTGTAAAGTACAAGAGCTGTTTTCCCTTACCTTAGCAGGGTACTTTGCAATTATAGGCTGTTTAGTGCCTATGATTAATTTCTCCTTATTAACAAGGAGAGTTGAGTGCTTGATCAGTTTAAGGCTTCCTAGTGCTTTCCAGCAGGTTTTAGGGCAAGTGCTAGTCACAGGGATGCTTAAAGGTAAAATGGAAAAAAAATGGTTTATCCTAAACACTGCAGTGTGCACTAGAGGAGTTAGATGTGAAAGTAGGTTACTTAAGTTTTACCTGTCTAAAAAGTTAAGTTTTAGTGGAGAATCACTATTTTTAAAACAGCAAGCTAGATTGAAAGGGGGTGGTCACGTTTGTATTCAGGTACTATGGAATACAGTAGGATGGCCAATAAATGTAAATAGTTGAAGGGGAGCGATTTCACAAAATGATAATTTTGCACTTATACAAGGCAGTAAAAGTAGAGAGGAAATGTGATATATGGTCAAATTAACATAAAGGGCAGGCAACTAGAAAGACAGTGGTGTTTAAGAACACAACTGTAACCAGGTGGGAGAAAAACTTTCTGCCTGACTCACAAGAGACAGAGCTGTGGTCTCTTTTTTAAGTTTTAATATGCAGTTAAAAGCAGAGTACAAATAAAACACATGGTAAAGAAAACAAATCACAGTATTCAAAATAGAAAAACGCAATAAGGTAATACAAAGTACCACAAATAAAAAACAAACTAACCTTTCTCACAGCAAAGTGTAGCAGAGTCTGGGTGAGCATTTCTAGTAAAGCTCTGAAATGTTTTATTTTTACCCCTTAAATAGAAGGTTTAGTTCCTTGCTCCACCCCTCAGTTCACAGATATTAACCTTAACTGACCTGTTCGGTCTTATGTGTGAGTCCTTAATTGATCTGTTCTGATTTCTGCCTGACTCACAAGAGACAGAGCTGTGGTCTCTTTTAAAGTTTTAATGTGCAGTTAAAAGCAGAATACCAGTAAAACACAAGGTAAAGAAAATAAATCACAGTATTCAAAATAGAAAAATGCAATAAAGTAATACAAAATACAACAAACAAAAAACAAACTAACCTTTCTCACAGCAAAGTGTAGTAGAGCCTGGATGAGCCTTTCTGGTAAAGCTCAGAAATGTTTTATTTTACCCCTTAAATAAAAGATTTAGTTCCTAGCTCCACCCCCTCAGTTCATAGATGATTAGCCTTAACTGACCTGTTCTATCTTATGTGTGAGTCCTTAAGTGATCTGTTCTGATTTCTGTCTGACTCGCAAGAGACAGAGCTGTGGTCTCTTTTCGAGTTTTAATATGCAGTTAAAAGCAGAATACAAGTAAAACACAAGGTAAAGAAAACAAATCACAGTAACTGAAATAGAAAAAGGCAAAAAAATAATACGAAATACAACAAATAAAAGGCAAACTAACCTTTCTCACAGCAAAGTGTAGCAGAGTCTGGGTGAGCCTTTCTAGTAAATCTCTCAAATGTTTTATTTTACCCCTTAAATAGAAGGTTTAGTTCCTAGCTCCACCCTCTCAGTTCACAGATGATTAACCTTAACTGACCTGTTCTATCTTATGTGTGAGTCCTTAATTGATCTGTTCTGATTTTTGCCTGACTCACAAGAGACAGAGCTGTGGTCTCTTTTCAAGTTTTAATATACAGTTAAAAGCAGAATACAAGTAAAATACAAGGTAAAGAAATCAAATCACATTATTCAAAATAGAAAAAGGCAATAAAGTAATACAAAATACAACAAATAAAAAGCAAACTAACCCTTCTCACAGCAAAGTGTATCAGTGTCTGGGTGAGCCTTTCTAGTAAAGCTCTGAAATGTTTTATTTTACCTCTTTAATAGAAGGTTTAGTTCCTAGCTCCACCCTCTCAGTTCGCAGATGATTAACCTTAACTGACCTCTTCTATCTTATGTTTGTCATTTTCTTTTCCCAGTTAGGGGTCGCCACAGTGGAACCCCGATCTGCTAATGATTGGCAGTGAATTTTTACAGTGCCGAGTTGCCAGCCCAATGCCCAACCTTCAAAGAAGGCACACCTATTCACACACACATCTACCTACATGTCTTTATACGTCATTTGACCATGGGGAGGACATGCAGACTCTGCACAAAAGGCGCTCCAGCCAAATATCGAAAGTGAGAACCTCTTGCTATGAGGTGACAACCCTAACCACTGCACCACCATGGCCCACCTCTTCTATCTTATGTGTGAGCCCTTAATTGATCTGTTCTGATTTCTGCCTGACTCACAAGAGACAGAGCTGTGGTCTCTTTTCAAGTTTTAATATGCAGTTAAAAGCAGAGTACAAGTGAAACACAAAGTAAAGAAAACAAATCACAGTATTCAAAATAGAAAAAGGCAATAAGGTAATACACAATACAACAAATAAAAAGTAAACTAACCTTTCTCACAGCAAAGTGTAGCAGAGTCTGGGTGAGCCCTTTGATACTGGCTTTTACCTCAGAAAAGTAGGTGTCAAACAGGACAGGTTCCAGCATAGAATTGTGGGAGACTCCACAGTTGACTGGTCTCTTTGTGGAGGTAGCTTCCCCTATTTTGATTTCATGTGTCCTATCTGTGAGCCTTTTGACAATCCAGTGTTTGACAGAGGGGGTTATTCCAAGTTTATTTAGCTTTTCTACTATGTCTGAGTGGGGAATTGTGTCAAAAGCTTTGGCCAGGTTGAGGTATACAGTGCATACTATTTTTGCTTCATCCATTGCTTTTTTGACCTTTTCAAAACAGTCCACCAAGCAGAGTAAGTGTGATTGGCTGCCCTTGATGAATACAAACTGAGATGGGTCCAGTGTTTGGAGGGTCTCTATGTCCCTACTGATTAGTTCCATGATAAGATTTTCCATGGCATTGCATAAAAGGGTGGTCAAATTTATAGACCTGTAATTGCCTGGGTATGTGGAAGGTCCACACTTATGCTGGGGAATGACTGTAGCTGTTTTCCATTCACTTGGTACAAAACCTTTATGGAGATTGAAATTAAAAAGTGTTGCTAAAGATGTGGCAAAATCTTGCTTCATGCTGTTTAAGATGTATCCAGGTATATTGTCAGGACTCATTGATGCAGTATTTTTAGCTTTTGATTGCACTTTCAGAACTTGGTCTTGTGTGGTATCTGGAAGCAAGCCAGTTTTGGGTGTATCATGAAGGACAGACAGAGAGGCGAGAGGGTAAAGCTAGAGCTAAATTTATCAGCCAGTGGATTTGTTATATCTTCAACCTCAGTGTAGTTAACATTGCTCAGAATCAGTTCAGTGCATTGCTGTGTTGTATTTTTAAGATTCTGAACATATCTAAAAAAAACCTTGTGACTGTCTTTGGCTTGGGTAGTTATTTTAGAATCAAACTTGGCTTTGGTGGATTCTATTAGGCTCCTGTTTTTTTTTTTTCAGTGAATAAGGCTTTAACATTCTGGGAATTACTCTTTGTACTTTTGGTCAAAACTCTCTTCCTTTTATTATAAAGCTTGTTGACATTATGGTTCCGCCATGTGGGTCTGTTTCTAGAGTTTGCCACGCACTTGTCCTATGAGGTACAGCTGTATCTATGCAGCTGTTTACATGCTAGTATATTGTGGTGGTGTACATTTCTACAAATTCAGTGAAGTTAACTGTGTTTGGTGGGGATTTGAAATCAGCCAATGTATCACTTAGGAGTAGGTAGTTTGTATCTCAGAAATTTCTAAAGGTACCTTGGGTGGAAGGGATCTCTAGTTTCAATTTTATTTTGAAAGGGACTGCTTTATAGTCAGACCTAACAAGTGATGACGGTATGCAAAGGATGGTGCAAGATGCCCCCATATTAGTAAGGATAAGTTCTAAGAAGTTATTTCTCCTAGTGGGTACTATGATAATTGTTCCAAGGCATTTGTATTGCCAGGGTCTAGGAAGCTCTGTTGTTGTGTACTAGATGTGGTGTAGGTTTCGCAGTTTATAATTGAATAGTTTAGACCACCTAGGAAAATGGTATTGGGTTTAATGCTGAGTGATTCTATTTCCTGTATATAGGCATTGTGGCTTTCTTCTGACACAGGGGAAGTTCTGTAGTTAGCTAATATATTGCTCAAGGCCTTTCTGGTGGTTATTGGTGGTTATTTGACATGAACAAGCTCTTAGTGCATCGTGCTGCTTTACCAGCCTTGATGTGAGTCTCTTCTGGATGAAAATTGGGGCACATCCACCTTTTTTCCCTCCTGCACAGAATGTTGTCTAAATGTATGAAAGGCATTACAGTCCTGCACAGCTGAAGTGCTCTCCTCAATTTTAAACCATGTCTCAGCCACTACACAGAAGTTAACATCCTCCAGAGTGAGACGGGCTTGTAGGGAGTGGAGTTCCTTGTTTAGGCTTCTAGCATTGATCAGTAGCACCTTCATACTTTCCTTTGCTTGTTCCCATATGTTTGTATGTAAACATAGTCTAAAAAAGGCACTATGGGGTGGACAATATTTTTGCCAGTAATCAAAACTATAGACGGCACAGATGCAGGCCATCCCTGGCAAAGCAGAGTGGTCAGTCGATCATATCCTCCCAGGCTGACAAATATTGGATCCCCTTCTGATATCAAAAATTAAGCCAATTATTGAAGTCAATTAATTTTTCTCATATCGCAGCATCATCCTTTGAGAAGGTAGAATGTTACTCAGTGTTAGGATTATACCTGCCTTGGAAACATAGTCTGAGTGCTCTGTCATGAAGGTTCCACAATATTTGGAAGTAACTCATCATCTGGAAAGTATCTATGTTTGTATAATGAATGAGACATGGTTCAAATGTAATGGGAGCACCCCTTTTGTGCCTGACTCATATGTCCATTCCACCTTCAATCCAATGAGTAATGGTGGTGTCTCAATTTTCATCAGGGATTTCATCCTTTCCAAAAGTAATACCCAATGATGCTCCCAGTGAACTTATTGAATCCCAGCTTCTACTACGTAATTCAGACTTTCAACCTGTAGCTTGTTACCTGCCCCTTTCCATGGTGATACAAGAGTGTGATAAGTTCCTAGCATTCCTAGACAGCACCCTATTGCACATGGCTCTCTAATTCTTAGTGACTTCAACTACCCCTCCATAGACTGGAGTACTTATAATTCTAATGTTGAATATGCACAGCATTTCTTAGTTTGGGTGAATGAGAATTCCCTGGCTCAAACTGCACATAACCCCACCATGCATGGTAACATCCTTCATCTAGTTCACTGAAACTTGGCTCTTGCTTGCTGTTTGCCCAGAGCCGGTCACCCTCAGTTGTAAAGTCTGACCACTAACTGATTACATTTACCCTCAGAACATCCTCTCTTCTGTTTATCAAGACCACTCTCTTTAGAGACTTCAAAAAGGCTAACCTTTTACAACTGTTCAACAAAAGTCACAACATTCTCCCATACTAACCCCAAAATAGAACTGGAATATGCACCCACTATATGCTAAGAATCTTTATTCTCGTTTAGATAACTGTATTGAGAGGGTTGTCCCCACCAGGAGTAAATACAGAGGCAAATTCAATAACAAACCTCCCTGGTGGTCAGTAGATATAAATAAACTTTACAACAGAAAGAAGAAACTTCTTAGACTACCTTGTAAAGCCAAAATCCCTCATCACAATGAGAATATAAAACATCTCAACAAAAAAGTGAAGAAAGCTATTAAGGCCAGCCAAGCCTCCTACAAATGTAGGTTAGCTTCTAGGCAAAGGATAATATTATTTCCTTCAGCAATAATGGAAAAAACTAAGGAATAATTCACATCATTGCTCAAAAATTAGATATAAAAGTACTTCCAGTTCAAATTATAAAGAAATTGCCAACATACTGGCTTACGACTTTGCTTCATATTTTTCCCTCAGTATCCCCACTCCAAGCATACCCGAGTCAGTTTCCCCAACTACAGTTTCCAAGGGCTGTATCCTTAAACTCCCCTCCAAGATTAATAATCAATACTTCCC
>NC_056741.1:1062505148-1062510148 GCF_019279795.1 Protopterus annectens | reverse complement strand
GTAAACCATTGTTCCACAGTGTTAAATGCATTCTGGGTTATGGTTTGCAGTTCAATTTGAGAGGTAGCTGAGCAGATAATAGCGGAGTCATCTGCGTACTGAATGCAGGTAGAATGAGGAATAGCTGAGTAAAGATCATTAATATAGATGGAAAATAGGAGCGGCCCTAATATGGAGCCCTGAGGGACACCAAGGGAGATAGGGTGGAGATTAGAAAGATTATTGTGCCAGAGAACTGCTTGTTTTCTTTTATTAAGGTAGGATTTGAACCAGTTGATGGTTAATGGGTCAAGGGACAGAGATTGCATGATATGCAAGAGCAGCTGGTGATGAACCATGTCGAAGGCTTTGGATAAATCAACGAATACTGCAGAGGAATGAAAGCCATTGTTACGATTATTGTTAATACAGTCTCTAAAAGATAGCAGGGCAGTGGTGGTACTATGGTAAGGTCTGAAGCCATGTTGACAGTTCGCCAGTAGCTTATTTTGAAGAAGGTGGTTTAGAAGTTGTTTCTGAATACATTTTTCCATAATTTATGCCAGGGGAGATAGCAAGGCTATGGGACGAAAATTAGAGAAATCATTTGAGTTCCCACCTTTGTGTAGAGGAATAATATAAGAAATTTTCCAGATGGTCGGGACATGTCCTTCACTAATGGTTCTGTTGATAAGAATGAATATAGGGTAGGCTATAGATTTGGCTCCTATTTGAAGGTATTCTGCTGGGAGTTGGTCAGCTGAGGGGGTGGAAGGTTTAAGTTTTATTAGAAGAGAGCAAATAGTAGAAGTAGACACTGGTTGCAATAGAAAGGAAGGAGGAGGATTTACAGAAGAAATAGGCAGGTTTGCAGTGTCTGGTGTAAGATGGCTAGCAAGAGATTGGATGGCATTGGTAAAGAAGGAGTTAAAGGAGTTGGCAATGTGAATGGAACTATCTCGGTTGGATCCTAGAGGGTTGGGGGTGACTGATTGTCCTGGATGAAGAAGTTTGTTAATGCTGTCCCAGAACATTTGAGGCTTATTAAAATGGGTTTGCTGTATTTGGAGGTAAAAGTTCTTTTTATCTAGCACTATGGCTTTTTTTGTATCATTTCTTAGTTGTCTGAAAATTAAGCGATCGAATGGGTTTTTGGTAGAACGCCATTTCACCCAGGCTTTATTTCTCAGATGGATTTTATGCCTTGAAGTGTTTGAGAGCCAAGGTGCAGGTTTAGCTTTACATCTAATAGTACGTAGTGGGGCATGGTGGTTCAGGATGGATAAGAATGTGGAATTAAAATATGCAACAGCTTCATCAAGTGGAAGATATTTCAGTGGTGACCAATTACATTGTTTAAGTTCAGTAAGGAATAGACCGTGATTAAATTGTTTTTTGGAGCGAACAGTTCTGGCAATGTTGGGATGAGTAAGGTTGGTTTTAGATCTAATAAAATAGGTTAGGGAGTGGTCACTTATATCATCTGGGAGGGTCCCTACTTTGTAGGTATGTAGAGGATTATTAGTAAGTATCCAGTCCAGGATAGTTTCTTTGTTGTTGGGTTTGTGAGTTGTGGTAGAGGAGTTAATAGTTTGAGTAAAGCCATGTAGGTTAATGTGGGTAGAAGGGTGTGAACTATTACAGGACTGCCAATCAATATTGAGGTCACATAAAATTATAGTTTCCTGAGGAAGGTTGATAGTAAGCCAGTTCAGGATATTTTCAAGGGTATTAATATTGTTTCCTGATGGTAGGTATAGACAGATGACATTTATAGCTTTATTAGGGTTGACTTGAAGTTTAGTGATAAGTAATTCCGCTTCGTTGTCTAAGCATGGGTTAAGGTCAATGGTGCTAATTTGGAGTATGATTTTGTAGAGGATTGCAACCCCTCCTCCCTTTTTGGTAGTAGGGTCATTTCTAATGATATTATAACCAGGAGGGGTAACTTCATTATCTTTGATTGTGGGTTTAAGCCAAGTTTCAGATAGGCATAGGATATCAAATTGGTGGACATCTAGTAGGGCATGGAGGTGTGGGATTTTATTATTAATGCTGCGTATATTAAGATGTGCTATGAGGAGAGAGTTTGCTGGCTTGGAAGGGGTTATGGAGCTACTATTAATTAGAGTATATTTATCAGTGGTAGAGGTATGATTAGGACCAGGGTTAGGGTGAATGTCTCCATCTAGTAGGGAGTGAAGGTATGTAAAGTATTTATGGTAAAGTAGTTTGTAAGAATGGATAAGTATTTTTTTATTATTGGAATTATTATATGTAATGGGTGCTAGTCTGTGAAATTTGGGAAGTATGTAGATGGGTGTGGATGTAATATTTAAAGAGATTGGAGTAATGGTAAGTGGTAATGTGGAAGTATATTTTGTGGGAAAGGGGGTAGAGGAGTAAAGTGGTTGTTCGTAAGAGGTTAAGAGATAGAAAGTAAAAAGAGAAGGAAGTAGTGTGAGAATGAGAAGTAGTTGAGTTAGGAGGTGGGTAGGAGATGTTGGCATTGTGGAGTGAAATAGTTGATAGTTGAATGTGTGGTGTGATAGGTAGCTTGGTGTAGTGGTGAATGTAGTGTGGGAAGTGAAAAACAGAGTTAATTGGGGGTGGGTGTGACTAATACTAATGTGTTAAGGGAGGTGTGATGTGATAATGATGTGAGCAATGGTATTGGTGCAGTATTAAAGGGGGTGTGGTGTAGGAGGAATAAGTGTAGGGGCTCTGGGGGCGGGTGGCAATTGGGGGCAGGGCAGGGGAGCAGATTGAGCCCGCAGGGCGAATGGAGCGGGAAGAGACAAGGAGTCCTGAATCCAAGAAGACAATCAGTGAGAAAAGCGAGGCAAGAGAGGTGAGTGTATAGGTGGAAAGTGTAACAGGGAGGTGAGAGGCTTAACAGTGAGAGATGTAGGATGCTTAGAGGGGTGGATAAAGATATTAGACCCTTAGGGCACAGTAAAACTATTAAGACACAGGGTTTAACTAGAGCTAGGAATCTAGTAATTGTGGGCTAGTACGAGAAGAGCTATAGTGAAGAACAGAAGGTGTAGCTAGTAAGATATAAAGGGAGAGAGTAAGGATATAAGTTAGACAGCAAGTAAAGAGGCGCCACCTAGTGGGCAGACACCAGAATTACGGAGTATGCCACAGCTGAGGTATTTCCAGGCTGAAGGGGAATGAGGAGATAGAGGAGAGGAACCAGTATAGATTTGGGCAAGCAGGATAAAAAAATGGAAAATAGAGTGTGAGATAGGCTAGAAGTGGGGATATGACAGACTGCTATGGGGGGGGGATTGGCTGCTGCCGTACCAAACTCGGGAAACTCACCTAACCTGGCAGAGTAGTTATGTATTATTATGGATACAGTCTTTAGTTAACTCTAGCAAACATACTTTCTGTTTCAGTGTTCCAGGGTGTACTCTCAGGGAGCTGGTAGGTGAACTACTTTACACCGAAAGTGATACCATGTGAATCAAGGCAGGGCAGTTTCAGGCAGTCAGGGTTAGAACTAGGAACTCAGAGCTGCAATGTATAGAGAGAGAGAGAGAGAGAGAGAAACAGGTAGTGAGGGAAGCAATATAATAGCTTGACAACACAGGCAAACCTTTAAATAGACATTATAGTATATCAAAACCCATCAGGAAAAACAATAGTATGCAACACAGGTAAAATATTTATATAGTGATTTTACTATATGCAAACTTGATGTAAAACAATAGCGTACATATGTGGCAAATATACAGTGATAGAACATCAGGCAGATTCTAGTAAGGATAGCACAAACTGTTAGGTCCCATAGGTTAAACGCTGGTAGTTAAATGCGAAAACGGCACCAAAATAATAGTAATGCCAGCTGTGTTCCTTTCTGCTAAAGCAATAAAAGAATAGGATATACTCGCAGCCTTTTTACATATTTTTAACAGTAAAGTGTAGTTAAAAGACCGGAGATTATAAATAAAGACTAAATGATGTGAGTAGAAAGCGTTATAGTAATCTAAATAGGTTATTAACGCCTGATAGTGGATTGCCCACGTGCACAACACCGATAGAAAATTAGCGTGGGCAAGAAAACAACTATTGAAAGAAAATATATATATATATATATATATATATATATATATATATATAAAACAAAATAACTCTGAAACTTGAAGAACTATAACACTATAAAAGAAAAAACTTCAAAAAACTCACTATATGATACTGAAAAAATCAAACTAAGAGCCTGAAAATGCGCTTCATCCAGTTTAATGTGCTGGACTTCCTTAGAATGTAATATTACACCAAGATTCCCCTATATATAGCACATATGAATTCTATGACATCATAAAATTCCAGCCAATGTAGAACTAAATTTTAAATTCAAATAACCATGTTAAAGGTGAATACTTATGAATAATGCATGTAAACTAATGTCATTATATAGGAATAATATGGAGCAGATAGAAAACAAATAAATTAGGGCTAGGTAACAGTATAATAATATATTACTAGTAAAAAATATAGAGTTCACAAATAGAGAGTACCACTAAAGTAAATGAGTAGACTTTTAACTGCGCCATTTTAAAACACATCTGATGTTTAAATGTTCATTCAAGCCCGGTGGGGTCTTAGCGTTCAACAGCAATTGCCATCTCAGTTCCTTTACTTCCAAGAGAGTGTCTTTATCTCCAAAGAACAGAGGGACATAATCCAGAACCAAAAATTTAAACTGATCAACAGTATTACATGTGCTATTGTGTCTGGCTAGTGCATAACTATAATTAGCTTTTCTAATTGCACCATAATGTTCTTTAATTCTTGTACTCAGTCTTCTAATAGTCTTACCTACATAGAAGGCTGAGCAAGAGATACAAACTGTGGCATAAACAACATAAATAGATTTACAATCAAAATAATGGTTAAAAGAAACAGTAAAATTATTATGCTTAAAGGTGTAGGAAACTCCTGTATTAATCCATTTACAAGAAATGCAGCTACCACAAGTGAACATCCCTTTGTTGGAAACAGTTTGAGGGGAA